>NW_025228199.1:33241-33819 GCF_018294505.1 Triticum aestivum | reverse complement strand
AAACTACAAGTCCAAAGGTGTTACATCAGCTCCACTTGGGCCCATTGGCCTTGTACGACCTAGATTTAGTTTTAGGCTGCCTTGGGACGTCCTCCCACCTCCTTGGCCGCCACCCCTTGCTCCTATATAAGTAGATCCATCTAGTAGCTTTTCCTTGGGATTTGTTTAGTTAAAAGTTAGCCATTGCAACTTCGTGTACTTCGTTTGTGTCCAACGACCAGACCAAGACCGCTTACGGATCCCCACCATTATCAATACCTCATATATATTTGCAATATTCAGATTGCTTTATCATATTCTTGCTCGTTCTTCGATTGCTTGCATGATGAGGACATCAATACAATTGTTACACCCACAGCCCCTGCTGCTATATATACTGGACCAATTACTAGAGCTCGTGCACACCAACTAAATTACCAGGTACTTTCGTTTCTTGGTAATGATTCTAATGTTCATGAGAATATGATGCTGCCTAAATTGGATACATTTGTTTTGCTTACAAATGAAGGGCCTAGCTTGTAGAAGGATGAACATTGGAGCAAGAACAAGCATGGAGATGATGGCATACGCAAGGGAAA
>NW_025228199.1:0-32309 GCF_018294505.1 Triticum aestivum | reverse complement strand
GACTTTGGGTTTTGTTTAGATTAAAAGTTCGCCATAGCTGCAACTTCGCGTACTTCGTTTGTGTTCAACGACCAGACAAAGGCGTCACAGAACCCCACCTTGATCAATAAAGCTTTCATCTTATATTCGCAATATCCAGATTGCAATCTTAGTTTCTTGCTTGTTCTTCGTTTGCTCGCAGGAAACAGACCCTCGTGGTCAGGTTGATCGTGCTCCGGCGTGGTCAA
Organism: Triticum aestivum; assembly: GCF_018294505.1. Lineage (NCBI taxonomy): Eukaryota > Viridiplantae > Streptophyta > Magnoliopsida > Poales > Poaceae > Triticum > Triticum aestivum. Next base: position 32,082 of record NW_025228199.1, on the reverse strand, counting down.
TAACCTCTCGGAGTTGGTTTAGTGATTGCTAAGGCGCGACGTCCTCGCACGTTCGTAGTCGGATCGTCAAAGTCGACTTCCACCAAAGCGATATCCATCATCTCATCGAAAGACGGGACACCTTTGCCTCTATCAAGTGGTATCAGATTTCCAGGTTGCTCGGTGAGATTTTACAGTTTTTCGTAGTTTAGATCGAGTCTGTCTTCATACCTATAGTCCACGAAAAAGCCACAAAAAAAATTTAGGGTTAGTTCATCATATTCGAACCAATCTGAGCCTTTGCATAATCTTTTTAGGGTTTTGCTTTGTTGAATTTGCGGTTGTATCGTCGGTCTAGTTGCTGGTCTTAGAGTCTAGTCTTTTAGAGTTTCGAGTTCTGGTCATAAGTTGTCACGCCGCCGCCGCACCATCATCATCGCCCTTGCCATCTACCACCACCGCTCCGAATCCGTATCCATATACCACCACCAATCCGTGTCCATATACCACCACCGATCCATATCCATATACTACCACCGCTACCACCACCGCTGCCATATACCACCACCATATATCCACCACCAATCCGAGTTCCTTGCTTATTAGGTTTGTTTTCGAGATCCATCTAGTTTCCGATTCGTGTTTCCTTGCCGGAGTAGGTTTCGGAAAAAAAAAAGAAAAAAAAAGAGTCGGGTAGCCACGCTCCGTTTAGGCCCAAAAATTTTCGAAAACGCATTTTTCGAAAAAAATTCTGGGTATCCTATTTTTAGGTGTTTCTGAGTGTTTTGAGACAGGTGCCATTATAGGAAGTTTTTTTTGACCCGTTTCCAGTTTTTGGGTCCGGGCAGTCAAAAAAAAAATTGGTCGAAAAAATTTCGTGCCCATCCTGTCAGTTTGAGCTAAGAAGAGTTTTGAGACACTCGCAATTATAGTGATTTTTCGCAAAAAAAAAGAAAAAAAAAGAGCAAAAAAAAATTCTAGAGTGTGCTTTTCCCTTGTTTACGTGCCGCGCCGTGATTTTGTTAGTGTTCTAGGCTCGCGTCTCTAGCACAGTCTAGCCTAGGACCAGCACAGTACCGTCGTTGAGCGTTTATTCAACTTTGCATCTCTGAATTGATTATTGCTGACCCTTTTTGCTACCATATTATAAGCCTTCCCAGCTCCACATACATCTACGTCGTGCGTTTGACTCTCCCTGGTAATCGCTCTATCCAAGCTTTGAGAGTTTTTGACTACAACGGTTGCCGATCACCGCCTGCTGCTGGGTAAGAACTGGTAAGAATTTGAGATTTGCTTGACGGATTTGTGACACCCACCACCACCACTTGTTCGTAGTCTGTAGGATCATATTCTTGTGTGTTTCTATTGCTGCTAACCATGCCAGGATCACAAGCCGACGAGATTGACTGGGAGAATTTATCGAACAAGGAGCTTCATGATAAGTTTCAGCAAATGATGACTGAACAGGTGCAAGATGTGCTGAACAATTTTGAAGAGGCCATGGAGAAGATCACTGGCTTTGAGAAGACGTTCGAAACAAAGCTCGATAACAAGTTTAATGAATTGCTCGCGCGTCTTCCACCACCACCACCCGCTGCAGCTAACGCACCTCTCCAACAACAAGAACAACAACGACTACCTCCACGTCGCGAAGCAGACCTCCGCCGAGCAAGCCGTGTTCCTCTTGCGTTTGGCCAAACTGTTGGTGCTGCTGTTGATACTTCTGTGGCTCCTGCTGCTGATGCGGAGGAGGATGATTATGTGGGAGACTATGAGGATGAGGTTGATCAAAATCAACACTACGTGCAGCCACCTGTACCACCACCAGCAGGTCGACCTCAGGTATATCTTCGTAATGGTAGGCCTGCACCACCACCTCAGGTACGAGATGATGTCCATATTCCTAAACTGAAATTGAATATTCCACCATTTGAGGGTAGATATGTTCCTGATATATATCTTACTTGGGAGTTAGAAACTGAACAACGATTTACATGTTTACAATATCCTGAGGAGAGACGAGTTGCTGCTGCTGTTTGTGCTTTCACTAGTTTTGCATGTGTATGGTGGTCTGAACATTGTAGATTATATCCTATTCCAACTACTTGGGCTGCTTTGAAAACTGCTATGCGTACGCGTTGGGTTCCACCATATTATCAACGTGAATTGCTTCAAAAATTGCAGCGTTTAAGACAAGGGAAAAATTCTGTAGAAGAATATTATCAGAAATTACAAACTGGCATGATTAGATGTGGTATTGTTGAGGAGAATGAAGCTATGCTTGCACGTTTTCTGGGTGCATTAAATAGAGAGATTCAGACCATTCTAGACTATAAGGAGTATACTAATATCACTCGTTTATTCCATCTTGCTTGTAAAGCTGAACGTGAAGTGCAGGATCGACAAGCATTGGGGCGAACTAACTTTTCTGCAGGCCGACCTTCATCATGGACACCACGTGCATCTTCTACTTCAACTGCACCAGCACCTCCATCCGGTGCCACCTCCAGCCGTGATACAACAAAACAGGCACAACCACCATTATCTGCCAAGAGCGTACCTGCGGGGCCTGCACAGCGTTCTTCTTCTTCCATGGCATCAACAGGGCACACAAGTGATATTATTTGTCGTCGTTGTAAGGGAGGAGGTCATTATGCGAGGGAATGCAAATCTCCGCGTGTGATGATTGCTACCGCGGATGGTGGATATGAGTCCGCTAGTGACTATGATGAGGAGACATTGGCTCTTATTACACGTGAAGAACATGGTGGAGATGATTCTGATCATGAGACGCAATACATGGCTCTTGAAGACGCTGACAGGTATGAATGTTTAGTTGCTCAACGTGTTTTGAGTGTGCAGGTCACACAAGCTGAGGAAAATCAGAGGCACAATTTGTTCCATACCAAGGGAGTTTTGAAGGAACGTTCTGTGCGCGTCATAATAGACGGAGGGAGCTGCAACAACTTGGCTAGCATGGAGATGGTGGAGAAGCTTTCTCTCACCACAAGACCGCATCCACATCCTTACTACATCCAATGGTTCAACAACAGCGGCAAGGTTAAGGTAACACGTACTGTTCGTGTGCATTTTAGTATCTCTACATATGCTGATTACGTTGATTGTGATGTGGTACCTATGCAAGCATGTTCCTTATTACTTGGTAGACCATGGCAATTTGATAAAAATTCTGTACACCATGGTAGAAACAATCACTATACTCTTGTTCATAAGGATAAAAATATTACTTTGCTTCCTATGACTCCTGATTCCATTTTGAAAGATGATATTAATAGAGCTAATAAAGCACAACAGGAGAAGAATAAGAGTGAAAATCAGATTGTGGCAAAAGAATTTGAGCAACAAATGAAGCCTAACAATAAACCATCTAGTGTTGCTTCTGAAATTAAATTGAAAAGTGCATGTTTATTTGCCACCAAATCTGATATTGATGAGCTAGATTTCAGCAAATCTGTTTGCTATGCTTTTGTGTGCAAAGAGGCATTATTTTCATTCGAGGACGTGCCTTCCTCTTTGCCTCCTGCTGTCACTAACATTTTGCAGGAGTTCGCTGACGTTTTTCCACAAGACGTGCCACCGGGATTACCGCCTATTCGAGGGATTGAGCATCAGATTGACTTAATTCCCGGTGCTTCACTGCCAAACCGTGCACCATACCGTACCAATCCAGAGGAGACGAAGGAGATTGTGCGTCAAGTACAAGAACTTCTCGACAAAGGTTATATACGCGAATCCCTTAGTCCTTGTGCTGTTCCTATTATTCTAGTGCCGAAAAAGGATGGTACGTCACGTATGTGTGTTGATTGTAGAGGCATTAATAATATTACTATTCGTTATCGTCATCCTATTCCTAGGCTAGATGATATGCTTGATGAATTGAGTGGCTCTACAATATTCTCCAAAGTTGATTTGCGTAGTGGCTACCATCAAATTCGTATGAAATTGGGAGATGAATGGAAAACAACATTTAAAACTAAGTTTGGATTATATGAGTGGTTAGTCATGCCTTTTGGGTTAACTAATGCACCTAGTACTTTCATGAGATTAATGAACGAAGTTTTACGTGCTTTCATTGGACGATTTGTGGTAGTTTACTTTGATGACATATTGATTTATAGCAGATCTTTGGAGGAACATTTGGAACATTTACGTGCTGTTTTTATTGCTCTATGTGATGCACGTTTGTTTGGTAACCTTGGGAAGTGCACCTTTTGCACCGACCGAGTATCTTTTCTTGGCTATGTTGTTACTCCACAGGGAATTGAAGTTGATAAAGCCAAGATTGAAGCTATTGAGAGTTGGCCGCAGCCCAAAACGGTCACACAAGTGAGGAGTTTTCTTGGCCTCGCTGGATTCTATAGGCGTTTTGTGAGAGATTTCAGCACCATTGCTGCACCTCTCAATGAGCTTACAAAGAAAGATGTGCCTTTTCTTTGGGGTACCGCACAGAAAGAAGCCTTCACGGTATTGAAAGATAAGTTGACACATGCTCCTTTACTCCAACTTCCTGATTTTAATAAGACTTTTGAGCTTGAATGTGATGCTAGTGGAATTGGATTAGGAGGTGTGTTATTACAAAATTGAGTGGGCCTAGTCTGAATTATTCTACTTATGATAAAGAATTATATGCTCTTGTTCGGACTTTAGAAACATGGCAACATTATTTATGGCCCAAAGAATTTGTTATACATTCTGATCATGAATCTTTGAAACATATTAAAAGTCAAGCTAAACTGAATCGTAGACATGCTAAATGGGTTGAATTCATTGAGACTTTCCCTTATGTCATTAAACACAAGAAGGGAAAAGAAAATGTTATTGCTGATGCATTGTATCGTCGCTATACTATGCTTTCACAACTTGACTTCAAAATATTTGGTTTGGAGACCATCAAAGATCAATATGTGCATGATGCTGATTTTAAAGATGTAATGCAGAATTGTAAAGAAGGAAGAATGTGGAACAAGTTTGTCGTTAACGATGGATTTGTGTTTCGTGCTAACAAGCTATGCATTCCAGCTAGCTCCGTTCGTCTTTTGTTGTTGCAGGAAGCGCATGGAGGAGGATTAATGGGACATTTTGGCGTGAAGAAGACGGAGGACGTACTTGCTACACATTTCTTTTGGCCAAAGATGAGACGGGATGTTGAGCGTTTTATTGCTCGATGCACTACATGTCAAAAAGCTAAGTCATGACTCAATCCTCATGGTTTATATATGCCTTTGCCTGTACCTAGTGTTCCTTGGGAGGATATATCTATGGACTTTGTTTTAGGTTTACCTCGAACAAAGAAGGGGAGGGATAGCATTTTTGTTGTCGTGGATAGATTCTCGAAAATGGCACACTTTATACCATGTCATAAAAGCGATGATGCTGTTAATGTTGCTGATTTGTTCTTTCGTGAAATTATTCGCTTGCATGGTGTGCCAAATACTATTGTTTCAGATCGTGATACTAAATTTCTTAGCCACTTTTGGAGATGTTTATGGGCTAAGTTGGGGACTAAACTGCTTTTTAGTACTACTTGTCACCCCCAAACTGATGGACAAACTGAAGTAGTCAATAGAACGTTGTCTACTATGTTTAGGGCTGTTTTGAAGAATAATAAGAAAATGTGGGAGGAATGCTTGCCTCATATTGAATTTGCTTATAATCGTTCATTGCATTCTACTACTAAGATGTGCCCTTTTGAAGTTGTGTATGGTTTCCTACCTCGTGCACCTATTGATTTGTTGCCTCTTCCATCTTCGGAGAAGGTTAATTTTGATGCTAAACAACGTGCTGAATTGATTTTAAAAATGCATGAGTTAACTAAGGAAAACATTGAGCGCATGAATACTAAATATAAACTTGCTGGAGATAAGGGTAGAAAACATGTTGTGTTTGCACCTGGAGATCTTGTTTGGTTACATTTGCGTAAGGATAGATTTCCTGATTTGCGCAAATCAAAGTTAATGCCACGTGCTGATGGTCCCTTTAAGGTGTTAGAGAAAATAAATGATAATGCATATAAACTTGAGCTGCCTGCAAATTTTGGGGTTAGTCCCACTTTTAACATTGCAGATTTGAAGCCTTATTTGGGTGAGGAAGATGAACTTCCGTCGAGGATGACTTCATTTCAAGAAGGGGAGGATGATGAGGACATCAATACAATTGTTACACCCACAGCCCCTGCTGCTATACATACTGGACCAATTACTAGAGCTCGTGCACGCCAACTAAATTACCAGGTACTTTCGTTTCTTGGTAATGATTCTAATGTTCATGAGAATATGATGCTGCCTAAATTGGATACATTTGTTTTGCTTACAAATGAAGGGCCTAGCTTGGAGAAGGATGAACATTGGAGCAAGAACAAGCATGGAGATGATGGCATGCGCAAGGGAAACAAGAACGGAGTTACAAGTGATGATTTCAGGACTTTGAAGCCACCATAATGGGTGCATGAAGCCTTGGACGAAATATACAAGACGCCACTTCATAAATTTCGTCCCGAGGCTATTTTAGGTGCTGCGTCACCTTATTATTGGGCCAGGCCCATGTAATTTCGAAATACATAAGTATAGGCTATTTTTAGAGTCCGTATGTGTGGGGAAACAAGAGATAGGGTTGATTTCGGACCCCTCCACCAAGGGCCACGAAATCCCCCCCCCCTTCCTCCATATATACAGCCCTTAGGGCATCGTTTAGACTTTGGGTTTTGTTTAGATTAAAAGTTCGCCATAGCTGCAACTTCGCGTACTTCGTTTGTGTTCAACGACCAGACAAAGGCGTCACAGAACCCCACCTTGATCAATAAAGCTTTCATCTTATATTCGCAATATCCAGATTGCAATCTCAGTTTCTTGCTTGTTCTTCGTTTGCTCGCAGGAAACAGACCCTCGTGGTCAGGTTGATCGTGCTCCGGCGTGGTCAATAACCTCTCGGAGTTGGTTTAGCGATTGCTAAGGCGCGACGTCCTCGCACGTTCGTAGTCGGATCGTCAAAGTCGACTTCCACCAAAGCGATATCCATCATCTCATCGAAAGACGGGACACCCTCGCCTCTATCACTTTCTACACATTTCTTTTCGCCAAAGATGAGACGGGATGTTGAGCGTTTTATTGCTCGCTGCACTACATGTCAAAAAGCTAAGTCACGACTCAATCCTCATGGTTTATGTATGCCTTTGCCTGTACCTAGTGTTCCTTGGGAGGATATATCTATGGACTTTGTTTTAGGTTTACCTCGAACAAAGAAGGGGAGGGATAGCATATTTGTTGTCGTGGATAGATTCTCGAAAATGGCGCACTTTATACCATGTCATAAAAGCGATGATGCTGTTAATGTTGCTGATTTGTTCTTTCGTGAAATTATTCGCTTGCATGGTGTGCCAAATACTATTGTTTCAGATCGTGATACTAAATTTCTTAGCCACTTTTGGAGATGTTTATGGGCTAAGTTGGGGACTAAACTGCTTTTTAGTACTACTTGTCACCCCCAAACTGATGGACAAACTGAAGTAGTCAATAGAACGTTGTCTACTATGCTTAGGGCTGTTTTGAAGAATAATAAGAAAATGTGGGAGGAATGCTTGCCTCATATTGAATTTGCTTATAATCGTTCGTTGCATTCTACTACTAAGATGTGCCCTTTTGAAGTTGTGTATGGTTTCCTACCTCGTGCACCTATTGATTTGTTGCCTCTTCCATCTTCGGAGAAGGTTAATTTTGATGCTAAACAACGTGCTGAATTGATTTTAAAAATGCATGAGTTAACTAAGGAAAACATTGAGCGCATGAATGCTAAATATAAACTTGCTGGAGATAAGGGTAGAAAACATGTTGTGTTTGCACCTGGAGATCTTGTTTGGTTACATTTGTGTAAGGATAGATTTCCTGATTTGCGCAAATCAAAGTTAATGCCACGTGCTGATGGTCCCTTTAAGGTGTTAGAGAAAATAAATGATAATGCATATAAACTTGAGCTGCCTGCAGATTTTGGGGTTAGTCCCACTTTTAACATTGCAGATTTGAAGCCTTATTTGGGTGATGATGAGGACATCAATACAATTGTTACACCCACAGCCCCTGCTGCTATACATACTGGACCAATTACTAGAGCTCGTGCACGCCAACTAAATTATCAGGTACTTTCGTTTCTTGGTAATGATTCTAATGTTCATGAGAATATGATGCTGCCTAAATTGGATACATTTGTTTTGCTTACAAATGAAGGGCCTAGCTTGGAGAAGGATGAACATTGGAGCAAGAACAAGCATGGAGATGATGGCATGCGCAAGGGAAACAAGAACGGAGTTACAAGTGATGATTTCAGGACTTTGAAGCCACCATAATGGGTGCATGAAGCCTTGGACGAAATATACAAGATGCCACTTCATAAATTTCGTCCCGAGGCTATTTTAGGTGCTGCGTCACCTTATTATTGGGCCAGGCCCATGTAATTTCGAAATACATAAGTATAGGCTATTTTTAGAGTCCGTATGTGTGGGGAAACAAGAGATAGGGTTGATTTCGGACCCCTCCACCAAGGGCCACGAAATTCCCCCCTCTTCCTCCATATATACAGCCCTTAGGGCGTCGTTTAGACTTTGGGGTTTTGTTTAGATTAAAAGTTCGCCATAGCTGCAACTTCGCGTACTTCGTTTGTGTTCAACGACCAGACAAAGGCGTCACAGAACCCCACCTTGATCAATAAAGCTTTCATCTTATATTCGCAATATCCAGATTGCAATCTCAGTTTCTTGCTTGTTCTTCGTTTGCTCGCAGGAAACAGACCCTCGTGGTCAGGTTGATCGTGCTCCGGCGTGGTCAATAACCTCTCGGAGTTGGTTTAGCGATTGCTAAGGCGCGACGTCCTCGCACGTTCGTAGTCGGATCGTCAAAGTCGACTTCCACCAAAGCGAAATCCACCATCTCATCGAAAGACGGGACACCTTTGCCTCTATCATCACGTATGTGTGTTGATTGTAGAGGCATTAATAATATTACTATTCGTTATCGTCATCCTATTCCTAGGCTAGATGATATGCTTGATGAATTGAGTGGCTCTACAATATTCTCCAAAGTTGATTTGCGTAGTGGCTACCATCAAATTCATATGAAATTGGGAGATGAATGAAAAACAGCATTTAAAACTAAGTTTGGATTATATGAGTGGTTACTCATGCCTTTTGGGTTAACTAATGCACCTAGTACTTTCATGAGATTAATGAACGAAGTTTTACGTGCTTTCATTGGACGATTTGTGGTAGTTTACTTTGATGACATATTGATTTATAGCAGATCTTTGGAGGAACATTTGGAACATTTACGTGCTGTTTTTATTGCTCTACGTGATGCACGTTTGTTTGGTAACCTTGGGAAGTGCACCTTTTGCACCGACCGAGTATCTTTTCTTGGCTATGTTGTTACTCCACAGGGAATTGAAGTTGATAAAGCCAAGATTGAAGCTATTGAGAGTTGGCCGCAGCCCAAAACGGTCACACAAGTGAGGAGTTTTCTTGGCCTCGCTGGATTCTATCGGCGTTTTGTGAGAGATTTCAGCACCATTGCTGCACCTCTCAATGAGCTTACAAAGAAAGATGTGCCTTTTGTTTGGGGTACTGCACAGGAAGAAGTCTTCACGGTATTGAAAGATAAGTTGACACATGCTCCTTTACTCCAACTTCCTGATTTTAATAAGACTTTTGAGCTTGAATGTGATGCTAGTGGAATTGGATTAGGAGGTGTGTTATTACAAGATGGCAAACCTGTTGCATACTTTTCTGAAAAATTGAGTGGGCCTAGTCTGAATTATTCTACTTATGATAAAGAATTATATGCTCTTGTTCGGACTTTAGAAACATGGCAACATTATTTATGGCCCAAAGAATTTGTTATACATTCTGATCATGAATCTTTGAAACATATTAAAAGTCAAGCTAAACTGAATCGTAGACATGCTAAATGGGTTGAATTCATTGAGACTTTCCCTTATGTCATTAAACACAAGAAGGGAAAAGAAAATGTTATTGCTGATGCATTGTCTCGTCGCTATACTATGCTTTCACAACTTGACTTCAAAATATTTGGTTTGGAGACCATCAAAGATCAATATGTGCATGATGCTGATTTTAAAGATGTAATGTAGAATTGTAAAGAAGGAAGAATGTGGAACAAGTTTGTTGTTAACGATGGATTTGTGTTTCGTGCTAACAAGCTATGCATTCCAGCTAGCTCCGTTCGTCTTTTATTGTTACAGGAGGCGCATGGAGGAGGATTAATGGGACACTTTGGCGTGAAGAAGACGGAGGACGTACTTGCTACACATTTCTTTTGGCCAAAGATGAGACGGGATGTTGAGCGTTTTATTGCTCGCTGCACTACATGTCAAAAAGCTAAGTCACGACTCAATCCTCATGGTTTATATATGCCTTTGCCTGTACCTACTGTTCCTTGGGAGGATATACCTATGGACTTTGTTTTAGGTTTACCTCGAACAAAGAAGGGGAGGGATAGCATATTTGTTGTCGTGGATAGATTCTCGAAAATGGCACACTTTATACCATGTCATAAAAGTGATGATGCTGTTAATGTTGCTGATTTGTTCTTTCGTGAAATTATTCGCTTGCATGGTGTGCCAAATACTATTGTTTCAGATCGTGATACTAAATTTCTTAGCCACTTCTGGAGATGTTTATGGGCTAAGTTGGGGACTAAACTGCTTTTTAGTACTACTTGTCACCCCCAAACTGATGGACAAACTGAAGTAGTCAATAGAACGTTGTCTACTATGCTTAGGGCTGTTTTGAAGAATAATAAGAAAATGTGGGAGGAATGCTTGCCTCATATTGAATTTGCTTATAATCGTTCATTGCATTCTACTACTAAGATGTGCCCTTCTGAAGTTGTGTATGGTTTCCTACCTCGTGCACCTATTGATTTGTTGCCTCTTCCATCTTCGGAGAAGGTTAATTTTGATGCTAAACAACGTGCTGAATTGATTTTAAAAATGCATGAGTTAACTAAGGAAAACATTGAGCGCATGAATGCTAAATATAAACTTGCTGGAGATAAGGGTAGAAAACATGTTGTGTTTGCACCTGGAGATCTTGTTTGGTTACATTTGCGTAAGGATAGATTTCCTGATTTGCGCAAATCAAAGTTAATGCCACGTGCTGACGGTCCCTTTAAGGTGTTAGAGAAAATAAATGATAATGCATATAAACTTGAGCTGCCTGCAGATTTTGGGGTTAGTCCCACTTTTAACATTGCAGATTTGAAGCCTTATTTGGGTGAGGAAGATGAACTTCCGTCGAGGACGACTTCATTTCAAGAAGGGGAGGATGATGAGGACATCAATACAATTGTTACACCCACAACCCCTGCTGCTATACATACTGGACCAATTACTAGAGCTCGTGCACGCCAACTAAATTACCAGGTACTTTCGTTTCTTGGTAATAATTCTAATGTTCATGAGAATATGATGCTGCCTAAATTGGATACATTTGTTTTGCTTACAAATGAAGGGCCTAGCTTGGAGAAGGATGAACATTGGAGCAAGAACAAGCATGGAGATGTTGGCATGCGCAAGGGGAACAATAACGGAGTTACAAGTGATGATTTCAGGACTTTGAAGCCACCATAATGGGTGCATGAAGCCTTGGACGAAATATACAAGATGCCACTTCATAAATTTCGTCCCGAGGCTATTTTAGGTGCTGCGTCACCTTATTATTGGGCCAGGCCCATGTAATTTCGAAATACATAAGTATAGGCTATTTTTAGAGTCCGTATGTGTGGGGAAACAAGAGATAGGGTTGATTTCGGACCCCTCCACCAAGGGCCACGAAATTCCCCCCTCTTCCTCCATATATACAGCCCTTAGGGCATCGTTTAGACTTTGGGTTTTGTTTAGATTAAAAGTTCGCCATAGCTGCAACTTCGCGTACTTCGTTTGTGTTCAACAACCAGACAAAGGCGTCACAGAACCCCACCTTGATCAATAAAGCTTTCATCTTATATTCGCAATATCCAGATTGCAATCTCAGTTTCTTGCTTGTTCTTCGTTTGCTCGCAGGAAACAGACCCTCGTGGTCAGGTTGATCGTGCTCCGGCGTGGTCAATAACCTCTCGGAGTTGGTTTAGCGATTGCTAAGGCGCGACGTCCTCACACGTTCGTAGTCGGATCGTCAAAGTCGACTTCCACCAAAGCGAAATCCACCATCTCATCGAAAGACGGGACACCTTTGCCTCTATCATCATCCATGGCATCAATAGGGCAAACACATGATATTATTTGTCGACGTTGCAAGGGTGGAGGTCATTATGCGAGAGAATGCCCATCTAAGCGTGTGATGATTGTTACTGAGGATGGTGGGTATGAGTCCGCTAGTGACTATGATGAGGAGACTTTGTCTCTTATTACACGTGACGAACACGGTGGAGACGATTCTGATCATGAGACGCAATACATGGCTCCTGAAGATGCTGACAGGTATGAATGTTTAGTTGCTCAACGTGTTTTGAGTGTGCAGGTTACACAAGCTGAGCAAAATCAGAGGCATAATTTGTTCCATACAAAGGGAGTTGTGAAGGAACGTTCTGTTCGCGTGATCATAGATGGAGGGAGCTGCAATAACTTGGCTAGCATGGAGATGGTGGAGAAGCTATCTCTCACCACAAGACCACATCCACATCCTTACTACATCCAATGGTTCAACAACAGCGGCAAGGTTAAGGTAACACGTACTGTTCGTGTGCATTTTAGTATCTCTACATATGCTGATTATGTTGATTGTGATGTGGTACCCATGCAAGCATGTTCCTTATTACTTGGTAGACCATGGCAATTTGATAAAAATTCTGTACACCATGGTAGAAACAATCACTATACTCTTGTTCATAAGGATAAAAATATTACTTTGCTTCCTATGACTCCTGATTCCATTTTGAAAGATGATATTAATAGAGCTAATAAAGCACAACAGGAGAAGAATAAGAGTGAAAATCAGATTGTGGCAAAAGAATTTGAGCAACAAATGAAGCCTAATAATAAACCATCTAGTGTTGCTTCTGAAATTAAATTGAAAAGTGCATGTTTATTTGCCACCAAATCTGATATTGATGAGTTAGATTTCAGCAAATCTGTTTGCTATGCTTTTGTGTGCAAAGAGGCATTATTTTCATTCGAGGACGTGCCTTCCTCTTTGCCTCCTGCTGTCACTAACATTTTGCAGGAGTTCGCTGACATTTTTTCGCAAGACGTGCCACCGGGATTACCGCCTATTCGAGGGATTGTGATAGAGGCAAAGGTGTCCCGTCTTTCGATGAGATGGTGGATTTCGCTTTGGTGGAAGTCGACTTTGTCGATCCGACTACGAACGTGCGAGGACGTCGCGCCTTAGCAATCGCTAAACCAACTCCGAGAGGTTATTGACCACGCCGGAGCACGATCAACCTGACCACGAAGGTCTGTTTCCTGCGAGCAAACGAAGAACAAGCAAGAAACTAAGATTGCAATCTGGATATTGCGAATATAAGATGAAAGCTTTATTGATCAAGGTGGGGTTCTGTGACGCCTTTGTCTGGTCGTTGAACACAAACGAAGTATGCGAAGTTGCAGCTATGGCGAACTTTTAATCTAAACAAAACCCAAAGTCTAAACGATGCCCTAAGGGCTGTATATATGGAGGAAGAGGGGGGGAATTTCGTGGCCCTTGGTGGAGGGGTCCGAAATCAACCCTATCTCTTGTTTCCCCACACATACGGACTCTAAAAATAGCCTATACTTATGTATTTCGAAATTACATGGGCCTGGCCCAATAATAAGGTGACGCAGCACCTAAAATAGCCTCGGGACGAAATTTATGAAGTGGCGTCTTGTATATTTCGTCCAAGGCTTCATGCACCCATTAAGGTGGCTTCAAAGTCCTGAAATCATCACTTGTAACTCCGTTCTTGTTTCCCTTGCGCATGCCATCATCTCCATGCTTGTTCTTGCTCCAATGTTCATCCTTCTCCAAGCTAGGCCCTTCATTTGTAAGCAAAACAAATGTATCTAATTTAGGCAGCATCATATTCTCATGAACATTAGAATCATTACCAAGAAACGAAAGTACCTGGTAATTTAGTTGGCGTGCACGAGCTCTAGTAATTGGTCCAGTATGTATAGCAGCAGGGGCTGTGGGTGTAACAATTGTATTGATGTCCTCATCATCCTCCCCTTCTTGAAATGAAGTCGTCCTCGACGGAAGTTCATCTTCCTCACCCAAATAAGGCTTCAAATCTGCAATGTTAAAAGTGGGACTAACCCCAAAATCTGCAGGCAGCTCAAGTTTATATGCATTATCATTTATTTTCTCTAACACCTTAAAGGGACCATCAGCACGTGGCATTAACTTCGATTTGCGCAAATCAGGAAATCTATCCTTACGCAAATGTAACCAAACAAGATCTCCAGGTGCAAACACAACATGTTTTCTACCCTTATCTCCAGCAAGTTTATATTTAGCATTCATACGCTCAATGTTTTCCTTAGTTAACTCATGCATTTTTAAAATCAATTCAGCACGTTGTTTAGCATCAAAATTAACCTTCTCCGAAGATGGAAGAGGCAACAAATCAATAGGTGCACGAGGTAGGAAACCATACACAACTTCAAAAGGGCACATCTTAGTAGTAGAATGCAATGAACGATTATAAGCAAATTCAATATGAGGCAAGCATTCCTCCCACATTTTCTTATTATTCTTCAAAACAGCCCTAAGCATAGTAGACAACGTTCTATTGACTACTTCAGTTTGTCCATCAGTTTGGGGGTGACAAGTAGTACTAAAAAGCAGTTTAGTCCCCAACTTAGCCCATAAACATCTCCAGAAGTGGCTAAGAAATTTAGTATCACGATCTGAAACAATAGTATTTGGCACACCATGCAAGCGAATAATTTCACGAAAGAACAAATCAGCAACATTAACAGCATCATCACTTTTATGACATGGTATAAAGTGTGCCATTTTCGAGAATCTATCCACGACAACAAATATGCTATCCCTCCCCTTCTTTGTTCGAGGTAAACCTAAAACAAAGTCCATAGGTATATCCTCCCAAGGAACAGTAGGTACAGGCAAAGGCATATATAAACCATGAGGATTGAGTCGTGACTTAGCTTTTTGACATGTAGTGCAGCGAGCAATAAAACGCTCAACATCCCGTCTCATCTTTGGCCAAAAGAAATGTGTAGCAAGTACGTCCTCCGTCTTCTTCACGCCAAAGTGTCCCATTAATCCTCCTCCATGCGCCTCCTGTAACAATAAAAGACGAACGGAGCTAGCTGGAATGCATAGCTTGTTAGCACGAAACACAAATCCATCGTTAACAACAAACTTGTTCCACATTCTTCCTTCTTTACAATTCTACATTACATCTTTAAAATCAGCATCATGCACATATTGATCTTTGATGGTCTCCAAACCAAATATTTTGAAGTCAAGTTGTGAAAGCATAGTATAGCGACGAGACAATGCATCAGCAATAACATTTTCTTTTCCCTTCTTGTGTTTAATGACATAAGGGAAAGTCTCAATGAATTCAACCCATTTAGCATGTCTACGATTCAGTTTAGCTTGACTTTTAATATGTTTCAAAGATTCA
This sequence comes from Triticum aestivum, assembly GCF_018294505.1. Classification (NCBI taxonomy): domain Eukaryota; kingdom Viridiplantae; phylum Streptophyta; class Magnoliopsida; order Poales; family Poaceae; genus Triticum; species Triticum aestivum. The sequence continues at coordinate 16,447 of NW_025228199.1, read as the reverse complement.
TGATCAGAATGTATAACAAATTCTTTGGGCCATAAATAATGTTGCCATGTTTCTAAAGTCCGAACAAGTGCATATAATTCTTTATCATAAGTAGAATAATTCAGACTAGGCCCACTCAATTTTTCAGAAAAGTATGCAACAGGTTTGCCATCTTGTAATAACACACCTCCTAATCCAATTCCACTAGCATCACATTCAAGCTCAAAAGTCTTATTAAAATCAAGAAGTTGGAGTAAAGGAGCATGTGTCAACTTATCTTTCAATACCATGAAGGCTTCTTCCTGTGCGGTACCCCAAAGAAAAGGCACATCTTTCTTTGTAAGCTCATTGAGAGGTGCAGCAATGGTGCTGAAATCTCTCACAAAACGCCTATAGAATCCAGCGAGGCCAAGAAAACTCCTCACTTGTGTGACCGTTTTGGGCTGCGGCCAACTCTCAATAGCTTCAATCTTGGCTTTATCAACTTCAATTCCCTGTGGAGTAACAACATAGCCAAGAAAAGATACTCGGTCGGTGCAAAAGGTGCACTTCCTAAGGTTACCAAACAAACGTGCATCACGTAGTGCAATAAAAACAGCACGTAAATGTTCCAAATGTTCCTCCAAAGATCTGCTATAAATCAATATGTCATCAAAGTAAACCACCACAAATCGTCCAATGAAAGCACGTAAAACTTCGTTCATTAATCTCATGAAAGTACTAGGTGCATTAGTTAACCCAAAAGGCATGACTAACCACTCATATAATCCAAACTTAGTTTTAAATGCTGTTTTCCTTTCATCTCCCAATTTCATACGAATTTGATGGTAGCCACTACGCAAATCAACTTTGGAGAATGATAGAGGCGAGGGTCCCGATCTTTCGATGAGATGATAACTATCGATTTGGTGGAGACGACTTTGACGATCCGACTACAAACGTGCACGACGTTGCGCCTTAGCAATCGCTAAACCAATCTCTTGAGGTTACTGACGATGCTGGAAGCACGGTCAGCCTGACCACGAAGGTCTATTCCTGCAAGCAATCGAAGAACGAGCAAGAATATGATAAAGCAATCTGAATATTGCAAATATATATGAAGTATTGATAATGGTGGGGATCCGGAAGCGGTCTTGGTCTGGTCGTTGGACACAAACGAAGTACACGAAGTTGCAATGGCTAACTTTTAACTAAACAAATCCCAAGGAAAAGCTACTAGATGGATCTACTTATATAGGAGCAAGGGGTGGCGGCCAAGGAGGTGGGAGGACGTCCCAAGGCAGCCTAAAACTAAATCTAGGTCGTACAAGGCCAATGGGCCCAAGTGCAGGTGATGTAACACCTTTGGACTTGTAGTTTGACTCGGATTCTGCTGCAGCATCAGATTGTTTCGTCCACAACTCAATGCTCTGGACGAATTTGAAGGTGATTCCAATTGGGTTGGAAAGTGCACGAAATCTAGTTTCCAACAAAAAAAGAAACACCCAATTCGGAGTCCGTATGGAAAATTTGTGTGCGTTTTGAGTCAGGTATGTCTGTGCAGTCCGAATCTGAATCCAGAACGTGAGAGACTTGGACTCTATCTTCTCTTGGACCAAAAGTGACGTGTGAGAACTTTTTGTACAGCAAATAAACATCTCTTTCTTCCTTATCTTCATATGTGGATTGTACAAATGTCCCATACACCTGCAATTAGACAAAACACAAAAGTGTGTGAAGTATTTTTGTTCTGGATAACACAAATAGATTATTGAATAGTTTGCACTAGAAATCACCTGACAAATATGCATATATGCAATATTTTTGGTCATATCCAAGGTAGTCATGTCCACATCATCCTCCCCTTCTTGAAAATAAAGCCGTCCTCGGCGTTGCTTAATCTGAAATGTGGCTAACAAAAGAGACAAGGTGTACATGTTGTATATGTATATGTCATCCATTTTTACTTCCCTTGATTTTTGCATATATGACACATGAATAGATGAGTAACTTGCATAGTTCATAAAATCTAAAGCCAAAAAATTAGCACAAGAAGTAGAAGGCATGAAAATATTGCAACTCAGTTTGCACATATAAGTGAAGCTCTTATTCATTTCAAAAGATTGACAATGTTCATCATTAAACCATCCCAACATTGGTGAATAAACCTTACTTGCATCAAATTTACATGCTACAACATGCTTAAATAAGCAAACATGCAATAAGTCATTCAACACAGAATCATCACCAAGATTAGAGGTCATATCAAAATGATTAAACATTGGTTCTTTTGCATCAACAGTTAATTCAATGGGTGCACTCAAAATTGTTGGTATTTCAGTTGTTTGATCACATGGGAAAGTAAAATTATCAACGTAGTCCTCTAAAATAGGTGGTGTGATCAAAGTAGTGGGTAGCTCATCAGATGGTGCATTCAAATTGACAAGGCATTCATCATTCTCATGTAGAGATGGAAGATCAGTACCTTTGTCATTACCTCTTATGATCAACTCAGATGATGTAGCCACTCTCGGGGGCGATGTGTCACATGGTGGAGGTGATGTAGTCCTGACAACAACGGATGTGGTTGTCATAGTATGCCTAGTAGTTGAAGGAACAATCATATCAACTCTTGGAATGTGCACTGTGCGCCTGTTCTCCTCGTGGCCAACACGTCGTTTTATTTCCTGTTCAGCTTTGCAAGCAAGATGAAACAAATGGTCCATAGGATAACACTCTTCATGAATTAGTATCTCTTGAATATCACGGTTTAATCCTCCCCAAAATCTATCCATAAAATCATCTTCACTTTCTTCTAAAGAGGAATGCAACAAGGTAGTTTGTAAATCATCATAATATTTTGTTACAGTTTCACTACCTTGTTTTAAGTGTTGCAACTTCTTAATCATGTCACGAGTATAATAAGCAGGGACGAAAGTATGTCGCATGGCAAGTTTCAAATCATCCCAAGTAGTAGGTATATAATCAGGGTGTAACCGACAATATTCACTCCACCAAACCAAAGCATAACCAGTGAAAGAACCAACCGCAACCTTAACCTTTTTATGTTCATCAAAATTATGGGAAGCAAATATATTTTTTATGTCGAACTCCCATTCAATATATAAAGCAGGTTTAAAACGGCCATTAAATGGTGGTATAGATACATTAACCTGATCATGTGCATTTGGATGTTTATGCACCTCTCGTGACGGTTGTGGTATTTGCAAAGGTGGTGGCACGTCTCCCGCGACCGACAAAGCCCATGAATTAACTCTGGATCCTGTCATGATTAGTAGAACAAGAAACGAAACCCAAAAATAATGTTCCTATAACTAGTAGGATGTGGTGGTGAAACGCTCACAGTAAAGCAAATATCAATGTCTTACAAGTTCTTACCATGCAGCAGGCGGTGATCGGCAACCAGCGGTGTCAAGTAACTCCGACTATTGAGTAAAGCGATTGCCAGGGGAGCGTACGTATACACGGTGTAGAAATATGTGGAGCTGGGTTGGCTATATATCGTAGCAAAAGGTTAGCAATAATCAATTCAAAGATGCAATGTTGAATAAACGCTCAACGACGATACTGTGCTGGTCCTAGGCTAGACCGGACTAGAGACGCGAGCCTAGAACACTAATGAGGTCACGGCGTAGCACAACTAGTATCAATGAAGGATACTAAGTAGCTCTTGACAGCAAGATATAAGTGAAGATCACAACGGCAGTGAAGATAATGATGAAAAACAACTGCCAAGCAGGATATACAACAACTCTCTCTCCAACTTTCCTCTTGAAAAGTTTGAGACAATTTTCTGATAAATTCTTTCAAAGAATGCTACTAACTCAAGCTTTCCAATGCAAAAAGAATCACTCAATTCCGAGTTAATATGAGGAGTCAAAGAATTCTAAAACTGGCCTGAAAAATTGGAACAAGCTGTGTTCACGAACTTCAGAGGGCAAAAAGACCTATTTAGAAGCCGATTTTGAGGTGTCAAATATTGAACAAGCTTCTGCAACTATTTAGATGCGGCTCGTCGCTAGCTTCAATTTGAGTACTTACGGAGCCAAAACGAACTTCGTATGAGGAAGATACACCTGTTTTACTGAACAGTGCGCAAAACAGATTCCAATCCGAATCCAGGTACGAGATTGATTCTAGATAGATCCGGTTTTTTTTCTTCTCTCTTTTTTTCTCACGTTTTTTTTTCTTTTTCTTCTCTCTCTTTTTCTTTTTTTTTCTTTCTTTTTATCTCTCTTTTTTTTCTCTCTCTTTTTTCTCTCCCTCTTTCCAAGACAAACTAGATAAGATGCAGATTGGATCAGGTGAAGATGTGAATGACCTCAACTATGATTATGACAATGAACAGCGCATAGCACGTGGTGGAAATTAATAGATGGGATGGTGGACGGCGGAAGGGATAATGATGCAGCGGCGGCGTGACTAATGTGAACAGAACTCGAAACTCTAAAGGAACTAGACACTAAGACCAGCAACTGACACGACGATGCAACCGATAATTCAACTATGCAAGCAATGAAAAGAAAATTGCAAAGGCTCAGACTGGCTTGGACCAAGGATGAATAGATCTAACTCTTTTTTGTGGCTTTTTCTTGGACAATAGGTAAGAAAATAAATCTAATCTAGGAAAACTAGAAATTCTCACCGAGCAACCTGAAAACTGATACCACTTGATAGAGGCGGGGTTGTCCCGATCTTTCGATGAGATGATAACTATCTATTTGGTGGAGACGACTTTGACGATCCGACTACAAACGTGCAGGACGTTGCGCCTTAGCAATCGCTAAACCAATCTCCTGAGGTTACTGACGATGCCGGAAGCACGGTCAGCCTGACCACGAAGGTCTATTCCTGCAAGCAATCGAAGAACGAGCAAGAATATGATTAAGCAATCTGAATATTGCAAATATATATGAGGTATTGATAATGGTGGAGATCCGTAAGCGGTCTTGGTCTGGTCGTTGGACACAAACGAAGTACACGAAGTTGCAATGGCTAACTTTTAACTAAACAAATCCCAAGGAAAAGCTACTAGATGGATCTACTTATATAGGAGCAAGGGGTGGCAGCCAAGAAGGTGGGAGGACGTCCCAAGGCAGCCTAAAACTAAATCTAGGTCGTACAAGGCCAATGGGCCCAAGTGGAGGTGATGTAACACCTTTGGACTTGTAGTTTGACTCGGATTCTGCTGCAGCATCAGATTATTTCGTCCACAACTCAACGCTCCGGACGAATTTGAAGGTGATTCCAATTGGGTTGGAAAGTGCACGAAATCTAGTTTCCAACAAAAAAAGAATCACCCAATTCGGAGTCCGTATGAAAAACTTGTGTGCGTTTTGAGTCAGGTGTGTCTGTGCAGTCCGAATCTGAATCCAGAACGTGAGAGACTTGGACTCTATCTTCTCTTGGGCCAAAAGTGACGTGAGAGAACTTTTTGGACAGCAAATAAACATCTCTTTCTTCCTTATCTTCATATGTGGATTGTACAAATGTCCCATACACCTGCAATTAGACAAAACACAAAAGTGTGTGAAGTATTTTTGTTCTGGATAACATAAATAGATTATTGAATAGTTTGCACTAGAAATCACCTGACAAATATGCATATATGCAATATTTTTGGTCATATCCAAGGTAGTCATGTCCTCATCAAACCACCAGGTCATCCACATGCAAATAATGGCAATGATAGGGCTCACCCTCAGGTACAAGATCATGACCATCACCCTAAACTAAAATTGAATATTCCACCATTTGAGGGTAGATATGTTCCTGATATATATCTTACTTGGGAGTTAGAAACTGAACAACGATTTACATGTTTACAATATCCCGAGGAGAGACGTGTTCCTGCTGCTGTTTGTGCATTCACTAGTTTTGCATGTGTTTGGTGGTCTGAGCATTGTAGATTATATCCTATTCCGGCTACTTGGGCTGCTTTGAAAACTGCTATGCGTACTCGTTGGGTTTCACCATATTATCAACGTGAATTACTTCAAAAATTGCAGCGCTTAAGACAGGGAAAAAAATTCTATAGAAGAATATTATCAGGAATTACAAACTGGCATGATTAGATGTGGTATTGTTGAGGAGAATGAAGCTATGCTTGCACGTTTTATGGGTGGATTAAATAGAGATATTCAGACGATTCTAGAGTATAAGGAGTATACTAATATCACTCGTTTATTCCATCTTGCTTGTAAAGCTGAACGTGAAGTGCAGGATCGACAGGCATTGGCGCGGACTAATTTTTCTGCAGGTCGACCTTCATCATGGACACCACGTGCCTCATCTACTTCCACATGTTCTGCTACACCGGCGCCTCCGTCGGCTGCCACCTCCAACCGTGATACAATAAAGCAGGCACAATCACCACTATCTGCCAAGAGCACACCTTCTGGGCCTGCAAAGAGCTCTTCTTCATCCATGGCATCAACAGGGCAAACACATGATATTATTTGTCGACGTTGCAAGGGTGGAGGTCATTATGCGAGAGAATGCCCATCTAAGCGTGTGATGATTGTTACTGAGGATGGTGGGTATGAGTCCGCTAGTGACTATGATGAGGAGACTTTGGCTCTTATTACACGTGACGAACACGGTGGAGACGATTCTGATCATGAGACGCAATACATGGCTCCTGAAGATGCTGACAGGTATGAATGTTTAGTTGCTCAACGTGTTTTGAGTGTGCAGGTTACACAAGCTGAGCAAAATCAGAGGCATAATTTGTTCCATACAAAGGGAGTTGTGAAGGAACGTTCTGTTCGCGTGATCATAGATGGAGGGAGCTGTAATAACTTGGCTAGCATGGAGATGGTGGAGAAGCTATCTCTCACCACAAGACCACATCCACATCCTTACTACATCCAATGGTTCAACAACAGCGGCAAGGTTAAGGTAACACGTACTGTTCGTGTGCATTTTAGTATCTCTACATATGCTGATTATGTTGATTGTGATGTGGTACCTATGCAAGCATGTTCCTTATTACTTGGTAGACCATGGCAATTTGATAAAAAATCTGTACACCATGGTAGAAACAATCAGAATACTCTTGTTCATAACGATAAAAATATTACTTTGCTTCCTATGACTCCTGATTCCATTTTGAAAGATGATATTAATAGAGCTAATAAAGCAAAACAGGAGACAAATAAGAGTGAAAATCAGATTGTGGCAAAAGAATTTGAGCACCAAATGAAGTCTAATAATAAACCATCTACTGTTGTTTCTGAAATTAAATTGAAAAGTGCATGTTTACTTGCCACCTAATCTGATATTGATGAGCTAGATTTCAGCAAATCTGTTTGCTATGCTCTTGTGTGCAAAGAGGCATTATTTTCATTCGAGGACGTGCCTTCCTCTTTGCCCCTTGCTGTCACTAACATTTTACAGGAGTTCGCTGACGTCTTTCCACAAGACGTGCCACCGGGATTACCACCTATTCGAGGGATTGAGCATCAAATTGACTTAATTCCCGGTGCTTCGCTACCCAAACATGCACCATACCGTACCAATCTAGAGGAGACGAAGGAGATTATGCGTCAAGTACAAGAACTGCTCGACAAAGGTTATATACGCGAATCCCTTAGTCCTTGTGCTATTCCTATCATTTTAGTGCCGAAAAAGGATGGTACGTCGCGTATGTGCGTTGATTGTAGAGACATAAATAATATTACTATTCGTTATCGTCATCCTATTCCTAGGCTAGATGATATGCTTGATGAATTGAGTGGCTCTACAATATTCTCCAAAGTCGGGAAACAGCCCTCCGCCGAGCGAGCCGTGTCCCTCTTCAGTCTGATGAGGACATGACTACCTTGGATATGACCAAAAATATTGCATATATGCATATTTGTCAGATGATTTCTAGTGCAAACTATTCAATAATCTATTTATGTTATTCAGAACAAAAATACTTCACACACTTTTGTGTTTTGTCTAATTGCAGGTGTATGGGACATTTGTACAATCCATATATGAAGATAAGGAAGAAAGAGATGTTTATTTGCTGTCCAAAAAGTTCTCTCACGTCACTTTTGGCCCAAGAGAAGATAGAGTCCAAGTCTCTCACGTTCTGGATTCAGATTCGGACTGCACAGACACACCTGACTCAAAACGCACACAAGTTTTTCATACGGACTCCGAATTGGGTGATTCTTTTTTTGTTGGAAACTAGATTTCGTGCACTTTCCAACCCAATTGGATCACCTTCAAATTCGTCTGGAGCGTTGAGTTGTGGACGAAACAATCTGATGCTGCAGCAGAATCCGAGTCAAACTACAATTCCAAAGGTGTTACATCACCTCCACTTGGGCCCATTGGCCTTGTACGACTTAGATTTAGTTTTAGGCTGCCTTGGGACGTCCTCCCACCTCCTTGGCCGCCACCCCTTGCTCCTATATAAGTAGATCCATCTAGTAGCTTTTCCTTGGGATTTGTTTAGTTAAAAGTTAGCCATTGCAACTTCGTGTACTTCGTTTGTGTCCAACGACCAGACCAAGACCGCTTCCGGATCCCCACCATTATCAATACTTCATATATATTCGCAATATTCAGATTGCTTTATCGTATTCTTGCTCGTTCTTCGATTGCTTGCAGGAATAGACCTTCGTGGTCAGGTTGATCGTGCTCCAGCATGGTCAATAACCTCTCGGAGTTGGTTTAGCGATTGCTAAGGCGCAACGTCGTGCACGTTTGTAGTCGGATCGTCAAAGTCGTCTCCACCAAATTGATAGTTATCATCTCATCGAAAGATCGGGACACCCTCGCCTCTATCAAGTGGTATCAGTTTTCAGGTTGCTCGGTGAGAATTTCCAGTTTTCCTAGATTAGATTTATTTTCTTACCTATTGTCCAAGAAAAAGCCACAAAAAAGAGTTAGATCTATTCATCCTTGGTCCAAGCCAGTCTGAGCCTTTGCAATTTTCTTTTCATTGCTTGCATAGTTGAATTATCGGTTGCATCGTCGTGTCGAGTTGCTGGTCTTAGTGTCTAGTTAATTAGAGTTTCGAGTTCTGTTCACATTAGTCACGCAGCCACTGCATCATTATCCCATCCGCTGTCCACCATCCAATCCACCAATTTCCACCACGTGCTACGCACTATTTATTGTCATAATCATAGTTGAGGTCACTCACATCTTCGCCTGATCGAATCTGCATCTTATCTAGTTTGTCTTGGAAAGAGGGAGAAAAAGAAGATAAAGAAAAAAAAAGAGAGAAAAAAGGAAAGAAAAAAAAAGAAAAAGAGGGAGAAGAAAAATAAAAAAAAGCGTGAGAAAAAAAAAAGAGAAGAAAAAAAATTGGATCTATCTAGAATCAATCTCGTACCTGAATTCGGATTGGAATCTGTTTTGTGCACTGTTCAGTAAACAGCTTGGCTATTGTTTCACATCATTATCTTTACTGCCGTTGTGATCTTCACTTATATCTTGCTGTCCAGAGCTACTTTGTATCCTTCATTGATGCTGGTTGTGCTACGACGTGACCTCATTAGTGTTCTAGGCTCGCGTCTCTAGTTCGGTCTAGCCTAGGACCAGCACAGTACCGTCGTTGAGCGTTTATTCAACATTGCATCTTTGAATTGATTATTGCTAATCTTTTGCTACCATATATAGCCAACCCAGCTCCACATATTTCTACACCGTGTATACGTACGCTCCCCTGGTGATAGAGGCGGGGTGTCCCGATCTTTCGATGAGATGATAACTATCGATTTGGTGGAGACGACTTTCACGATCCGACTACAAACGTGCACGACGTTGCGCCTTAGCAATCGCTAAACCAATCTCCTGAGGTTACTGACGATGCTGGAAGCACGATCAGCCTGACCACGAAGGTCTATTCCTGCAGGCAATCGAAGAACGAGCAAGAATATGATAAAGCAATCTGAATATTGCAAATATATATGAAGTATTGATAATGGTGGGGATCCGGAAGCGGTCTTGGTCTGGTCTTTGGACACAAACGAAGTACACGAAGTTGCAATGGCTAACTTTTAACTAAACAAATCCCAAGGAAAAGCTACTAGATGGATCTACTTATATAGGAGCAAGGGGTGGCGGCCAAGGAGGTGGGAGGACGTCCCAAGGCAGCCTAAAACTAAATCTAGGTCGTACAAGGCCAATGGGCCCAAGTGGAGGTGATGTAACACCTTTGGACTTGTAGTTTGACTCGGATTCTGCTGCAGCATCAGATTGTTTCGTCCACAACTCAACACTCCGGACGAATTTGAAGGTGATTCCAATTGGGTTGGAAAGTGCACGAAATCTAGTTTCCAACAAAAAAAGAATCACCCAATTCGGAGTCCGTATGAAAAACTTGTGTTCGTTTTGAGTCAGGAATGTCTGTGCAGTCCGAATCTGAATCCAGAACGTGAGAGACTTGGACTCTATCTTCTCTTGGGCCAAAAGTGACGTGAGAGAACTTTTTGGACAGCAAATAAACATCTCTTTCTTCCTTATCTTCATATGTGGATTGTACAAATGTCCCATACACCTGCAATTAGACAAAACACAAAAGTGTGTGAAGTATTTTTGTTCTGGATAACATAAATAGATTATTGAATAGTTTGCAATAGAAATCACCTGACAAATATGCATATATGCAATATTTTTGGTCATATCCAAGGTAGTCATGTCCTCATCACCTGGCAATCGCTTTACTCAATATTCGGAGTTACTTGACACCGCTGGTTGCCGATCACCGCCTGCTGCATGGTAAGAACTTGTAAGACATTGATATTTGCTTTACTGTGAGCGTTTTACCACCACATCCTAGTAGTTATAGGAACATTATTTTTGGGTTTTGTTTCTTGTTCTACTAATCATGACAGGATCCAGAGTCAATTCATGGGCTTTGTCGATCGCGGGAGACGTGCCACCACCTTTGCAAATACCACAACCGTCACGAGAGGTGCACAAACATCCAAATGCACATGATCAGGTTAATGTATCTATACCACCATTTAATGGCCGTTTTAAACCTGCTTTATATATTGAATGGGAGTTCGACATAAAAAATATATTTGCTTCCCATAATTTCAATGAACATAAAAAGGTTAAGGTTGCGGTTGGTTCTTTCACTGGTTATGCTTTGGTTTGGTGGAGTGAATATTGTCGGTTACACCCTGATTATATACCTACTACTTGGGATGATTTGAAACTTGCCATGCGACATACTTTCGTCCCTGCTTATTATACCGTGACATGATTAAGAAGTTGCAACACTTAAAACAAGGTAGTGAAACTGTAACAAAATATTATGATGATTTACAAACTACCTTGTTGCATTCCTCTTTGGAAGAAAGTGAAGATGATTTTATGGATAGATTTTGGGGAGGATTAAACCGTGATATTCAAGAGATACTAATTCATGAAGAGTGTTATCCTATGGACCATTTGTTTCATCTTGCTTGCAAAGCTGAACAGGAAATAAAACGACGTGTTGGCCACGAGGAGAACAAGCGCACGGTGCACATTCCAAGAGTTGATATGATTGTTCCTTCAACTACTAGGCATACTATGACAACCACATCCGTTGTTGTCAGGACTACATCACCTCCACCATGTGACACATCGCCCCCGAGAGTGGCTACATCATCTGAGTTGATCATAAGAGGTAATGACAAAGGTACTGATCTTTCATCTCTACATGAGAATGATGAATGCCTTGTCAATTTGAATGCACCATCTGATGAGCTACCCACTACTTTGATCACACCACCTATTTTAGAGGACTACGTTGATAATTTGACTTTGCCATGTGATCAAACAACTGAAATACCAACAATTTTGAGTGCACCCATTGAATTAACTATTGATGCAAAAGAACCAATGTATAATCATTTTGATATGACCTCTAATCTTGGTGATGATTCTGTGTTGAATGACTTATTGCATGTTTGCTTATTTAAGCATGTTGTAGCATGTAAATTTGATGCAAGTAAGGTTTATTCACCAATGTTGGGATGGTTTAATGATGAACATTGTCAATCTTTTGAAATAAATAAGAGCTTCACTTATATGTGCAAACTGAGTTGCAATATTTTCATGCCTTCTACTTCTTGTGCTAATTTTTTGGCTTTAGATTTTATGAACTATGCAAGTTACTCATCTATTCATGTGTCATATATGCAAAAATCAAGGGAAGTAAAAATGGATGACATATACATATACAACATGTACACCTTGTGATAGAGGCGGGGGTGTCCCGATCTTTCGATGAGATGATAACTATCGATTTGGTGAAGATGACTTTGACGATCCGACTACAAACGTGCACGACGTTGCGCCTTAGCAATCGCTAAACCAACTCCGAAAGGTTATTGACCACGCTGGAGCACAATCAACCTGACCACGAAGGTCTATTCCTGCAAGCAATCGAAGAACAAGCAAGAATATGATAAAAGCAATCTGAATATTGCGAGTATATATGAAGTATTGATAAAGGTGGGGATCCGGAAGCGGTCTTGGTCTGGTCGTTGGACACAAACGAAGTACACGAAGTTGCAATGGCTAACTTTTAACTAAACAAATCCCCAAGGAAAAGCTACTAGATGGATCTACTTATATAGGAGCAAGGGGTGGCGGCCAAGGAGGTGGGAGGACGTCCCAAGGCAGCCTAAAACTAAATCTAGGTCGTACAAGGCCAATGGGCCCAAGTGGAGGTGATGTAACACCTTTGGACTTGTAGTTTGACTCGGATTCTGCTGCAGCATCAGATTGTTTCGTCCACAACTCAACGCTCCGGACGAATTTGAAGGTGATTCCAATTGGGTTGGAAAGTGCACGAAATCTAGTTTCCAACAAAAAAAGAATCACCCAATTCGGAGTCCGTATGAAAAACTTGTGTGCGTTTTGAGTCAGGTGTGTCTGTGCAGTCCGAATCTGAATCCAGGACGTGAGAGACTTGGACTCTATCTTCTCTTGGGCCAAAAGTGACGTGAGAGAACTTTTTGGACAGCAAATAAACATCTCTTTCTTCCTTATCTTCATATGTGGATTGTACAAATGTCCCATACACCTGCAATTAGACAAAACACAAAAGTGTGTGAAGTATTTTTGTTCTGAATAACATAAATAGATTATTGAATAGTTTGCACTAGAAATCACCTGACAAATATGCATATATGCAATATTTTTGGTCATATCCAAGGTAGTCATGTCCTCATCATCCTCTCCTTCTTGAAAATAAAGCCGTCCTCGGCGTTGCTTAATCTGAAATGTGGCTAACAAAAGAGACAAGGTGTACATGTTGTATATGTATATGTCATCCATTTTTACTTCCCTTGATTTTTGCATATATGACACATGAATAGATGAGTAACTTGCATAGTTCATAAAATCTAAAGCCAAAAAATTAGCACAAGAAGTAGAAGGCATGAAAATATTGCAACTCAGTTTGCACATATAAGTGAAGCTCTTATTCATTTCAAAAGATTGACAATGTTCATCATTAAACCATCCCAGCATTGGTGAATAAACCTTACTTGCATCAAATTTACATGCTACAACATGCTTAAATAAGCAAACATGCAATAAGTCATTTAACACAGAATCATCACCAAGATTAGAGGTCATATCAAAATGATTAAACATTGGTTCTTTTGCATCAATAGTTAATTCAATGGGTGCACTCAAAATTGTTGGTATTTCAGTTGTTTGATCACATGGCAAAGTCAAATTATCAACGTAGTCCTCTAAAATAGGTGGTGTGATCAAAGTAGTGGGTAGCTCATCAGATGGTGCATTCAAATTGACAAGGCATTCATCATTATCATGTAGATATGGAAGATCAGTACCTTTGTCATTACCTCTTATGATCAACTCAGATGATGTAGCCACTCTCGGGGGCGATGTGTCACATGGTGGAGGTGATGTAGTCCTGACAACAACGGATGTGGTTGTCATAGTATGCCTAGTAGTTGAAGGAACAATCGTATCAACTCTTGGAATGTGCACCGTGCGCTTGTTCTCCTCGTGGCCAACACGTCGTTTTATTTCCTGTTCAGCTTTGCAAGCAAGATGAAACAAATGGTCCATAGGATAACACTCTTCATGAATTAGTATCTCTTGAATATCACGGTTTAATCCTCCCCAAAATCTATCCATAAAATCATCTTCACTTTCTTCTAAAGAGGAATGCAACAAGGTAGTTTGTAAATCATCATAATATTTTGTTACAGTTTCACTACCTTGTTTTAAGTATTGCAACTTCTTAATCATGTCACGAGTATAATAAGCAGGGTCGCATGGCAAGTTTCAAATCATCCCAAGTAGTAGGTATATAATCAGGGTGTAACCGACAATATTCACTCCACCAAACCAAAGCATAACCAGTGAAAGAACCAACCGCAACCTTAACCTTTTTATGTTCATTGAAATTATGGGAAGCAAATATATTTTTTATGTCGAACTCCCATTCAATATATAAAGCAGGTTTAAAACGGCCATTAAATGGTGGTATAGATACATTAACCTGATCATGTGCATTTGGATGTTTGTGCACCTCTTGTGACGGTTGTGGTATTTGCAAAGGTGGTGGCACGTCTCCCGCGATCGACAAAGCCCATGAATTGACTCTGGATCCTGTCATGATTAGTAGAACAAGAAACAAAACCCAAAAATAATGTTCCTATAACTACTAGGATGTGGTGGTAAAACGCTCACAGTAAAGCAAATATCAATGTCTTACAAGTTCTTACCATGCAGCAGGCGGTGATCGGCAACCAGCGGTGTCAAGTAACTCCGAATATTGAGTAAAGCGATTGCCAGGGGAGCGTACGTATACATGGTGTAGAAATATGTGGAGCTGGGTTGGCTATATATGGTAGCAAAAGATTAGCAATAATCAATTCAAAGATGCAATGTTGAATAAACGCTCAACGACGGTACTGTGCTGGTCCTAGGCTAGACCGGACTAGAGACGCGAGCCTAGAACACTAATGAGGTCACAGCGTAGCACAACTAGCATCAATGAAGGATACTAAGTAGCTCTTGACAGCAAGATATAAGTGAAGATCACAACGGCAGTGAAGATAATGAGGTGAAACAACTGCCAAGCAGGATATACAACAACTCTCTCTCCAACTTTCCTCTTGAAAAGTTTGAGACAATTTTCTGATAAATTCTTTCAAAGAATGCTACTAACTCAAGCTTTCCAATGCAAAAAGAATCACTCAATTCCGAGTTGATATGAGGAGTCAAAGAATTCGAAAATTGGCGTGAAAAATTGGAACAAGTTGTGTTCACGAACTTCGGAGGGCAAAAAGACCTATTTAGAGGCCGATTTTGAGGTGTCAAATATTGAACTAGCTTCTGCAACTATTTAGATGCGGCTCGTCGCTGTCTTCAATTTGAGTACTCACGGAGCCAAAACGGACTTCGTATGAGGAAGATACACCTGTTTTACTGAACAGTGCACAAAACAGATTCCAATCCAAATTCAGGTACGAGATTGATTCTAGATAGATCCAATTTTTTTTTTCTTCTATCTTTTTTTTCTTTTTTTTCTTTTTCTTCTCTCTCTTTTTCTTTTTTTTTTCTTTCCTTTTTCCTCTTTTTTTTCTCTCTCTTTTTTTTCTCCCTCTTTCCAAGACAAACTAGATAAGATGCAGATTGGATCAGGCGAAGATGTGAATGACCTCAACTATGATTATGACAATGAACAGTGCGTAGCACATGGTGGAAATTAATAGATGGGATGGTGGACGGCGGAAGGGATAATGATGCAGCGGCGGCGTGACTAATGTGAACAGAACTCGAAACTCTAAAGGAACTAGACACTAAGACCAGCAACTGACACGACGATGCAACCGATAATTCAACTATGCAAGCAATGAATAGAAAATTGCAAAGGCTCAGACTGGCTTGGATAAAGGATGAACAGATCTAACTTTTTTTTGGCTTTTTCTTGGACAATAGGTAAGAAAAAAATCTAATCTAGGAAAAATTGGAAATTCTCACCGAGCAACCTGGCTCTGATACCACTTGATAGAGGCGGGGTGTCCCGATCTTTCGATGAGATGATAACTATCGATTTGGTGGAGACGACTTTCACGATCCGACTACAAACGTGCACGACGTTGCGCCTTAGCAATCGCTAAACCAATCTCCTGAGGTTACTGACGATGCTGGAAGCACGGTCAGCCTGACCACGAAGGTCTATTCCTGCAGGCAATCGAAGAACGAGCAAGAATATGATAAAGCAATCTGAATATTGCAAATATATATGAAGTATTGATAATGGTGGGGATCCGGAAGCGGTCTTGGTCTGGTCTTTGGACACAAACGAAGTACACGAAGTTGCAATGGCTAACTTTTAACTAAACAAATCCCAAGGAAAAGCTACTAGATGGATCTACTTATATAGGAGCAAGGGGTGGCGGCCAAGGAGGTGGGAGGACGTCCCAAGGCAGCCTAAAACTAAATCTAGGTCGTACAAGGCCAATGGGCCCAAGTGGAG
>NW_025228198.1:116684-117205 GCF_018294505.1 Triticum aestivum | reverse complement strand
GGAAATCACTCCGGGACCCCAAAATAGTGAGTAGTAGTCCACAAAACGGGCCAGAATCGGCCAAAACTGCCAGTGTTGATGACCGACACGTAAGCGGACCTTGGGGTTCAACAATTATGGAAATCGCTTCGGGACCCCAAAACAGTGAGTAATAATCCAAGAAACGGGTCAGAATCGGCCAAAACTACCAGTATTGATCACCGACACGTAAACGCACCCCAGGGTTCATTAATCATGGACATCACTCCGGGAACCCCAAATAGTGAGTAATCGTCCACGAAACGGGCTAGAATCGGCCAAAACTGCCAGTGTTGATGACCGACACGTAAGCGCTTCTTGGGGTTCAAAAACTATGGAAATCGCTCTGGCACCCCAAAACAGTGAGTAATAGTCCAAGAACCGGGCCAGAATCGGTCAAAACTGCCAGTGTTGATGACCAACACCTATGGAAATCGCTTCGGGACCCCAAAACAGTGAGTAATATTCGAAGAAACAGGTCAGAATAAGCCAAAATTGCGAGC
>NW_025228198.1:111198-111849 GCF_018294505.1 Triticum aestivum | reverse complement strand
TCGGTCAAAACTGCCAGTGTTGGTGACCAACACCTATGGAAATCGCTTCGGGACCCCAAAACAGTGAGTAATATTCGAAGAAACAGGTCAGAATAAGCCAAAATTGCGAGCGTTGATGACCGACATGTAAACACACCGCATGGTTCGTTAACCATGGAAACCACTCCGGGACCCAAAAATAGTGAGTAATAGTCCATCAAACGGTCCAGAATCGGCCAAAACTGCCAGTGTTGATGATCGACACGTAAGCAGACCTTGGGGTTCAACAATTATGGAAATCGCTTCGCGACCCCAAAACGGTGAGTAATAATCCAAGAAACGGGCCAGAATCGGCCAAAACAACGAGTGTTGATGACCGACACATAAACGCACCCCAGGGTTTGTTAATTGTGGAAGTCACTCTAGGACCCCAAAATAGTAAGTAATAGTCCATGAAACAGGCCAGAATTGGCCAAAAGAGCGAGTGTTTATGACCGACAAGTAAACGCACTCGAGGGTTCGGTAACCATGGAAACCACTCCTGGACCCCAAAGCATTGAGTAATAGTCCATGAAACGGGCCAGAATCGGCCAAAACAGCCAATGTTCATGACCGACATGTAAGCGCACCTTGGGGTTATACTACTATGGAAATCGCTTTGGGACCCCAAAA
>NW_025228198.1:108094-109240 GCF_018294505.1 Triticum aestivum | reverse complement strand
AAAATAGTGAGTAGTAGTCCACAAAACGGGCCAGAATCGGACAAAACTGCCAGTGTTGATGACCGACACGTAAGCGGACCTTGGGGTTCAACAATTATGGAAATCGCTTCGGGACCCCAAAACAGTGAGTAATAATCCAAGAAACGGGTCAGAATCGGCCAAAACTACCAGTATTGATCACCGACACGTAAACGCACCCCAGGGTTCGTTTATCATGGAAATCACTCCGGGAACCCCAAATAGTGAGTAATCGTCCACGAAACGGGCTAGAATCGGCCAAAACTGCCAGTGTTGATGACCGACACGTAAGCGCTTCTTTGGGTTCAACAACTATGGAAATCGCTCTGGCACCCCAAAACAGTGAGTAATAGTCCAAGAACCGGGCCAGAATCGGTCAAAACTGCCAGTGTTGATGACCAACACCTATGGAAATCGCTTCGGAACCCCAAAACAGTGAGTAATATTCGAAGAAACAGGTCAGAATAAGCCAAAATTGCGAGCGTTGATGACCGACATGTAAACACACCGCATGGTTTGTTAACCATGGAAACCACCCCGGGACCCAAAAACAGTGAGTAATAGTCCATCAAACGGGCCAGAATCGGCCAAAACTGCCAGTGTTGATGATCGACACGTAAGCCGACCTTGGGGTTCAACAATTATGGAAATCGCTTCGCGACCCCAAAACGGTGAGTAATAATCCAAGAAACGGGCCAGAATCGGCCAAAACAACGAGTGTTGATGACCGACACATAAACGCACCCCAGGGTTTGTTAATTGTGGAAGTCACTCTAGGACCCCAAAATAGTAAGTAATAGTCCATGAAACAGGCCAGAATTGGCCAAAAGAGCGAGTGTTTATGACCGACACGTCAACGCACTCGAGGGTTCGGTAACCATGGAAACCACTCCTGGACCCCAAAGCATTGAGTAATCGTCCATGAAACGGGCCAGAATCGGCCAAAACAGCCAATGTTCATGACCGACATGTAAGCGCACCTTGGGGTTATACTACTATGGAAATCGCTTTGGGACCCCAAAACAGTGAGTAATAATCCAGGAAACGGGTCAGAATCGGCCAAAATTGCGATTGTTGATGACCGACACGTAAACGCACTCCAGGGTTCGTTAATCGTGGAAATCACTC
>NW_025228198.1:104933-108084 GCF_018294505.1 Triticum aestivum | reverse complement strand
GGTTCGTTAATCATGGAAATCACTCCGGGAACCCCAAATAGTGAGTAATCGTCCACGAAACGGGCTAGAATCGGCCAAAACTGCCAGTGTTGATGACCGACACGTAAGCGCTTCTTGGGGTTCAACAACTATGGAAATCGCTCTGGCACCCCAAAACAGTGAGTAATAGTCCAAGAACCGGGCCAGAATCGGTCAAAACTGCCAGTGTTGATGACCAACACGTAAGCGCACCTTGGTGTTCAACACCTGTGGCAATTGCTTCGGGACCCCTAAACAGTGAGTAATATTCGAAGAAATAGGTCAGAATAAGCCAAAATTGCGAGCGTTGATAACCGACATGTAAACACACCGCATGGTTCACTAACCATGGAAACCACTCCGGGACCCAAAAACAGTGAGTAATAGTCCATCAAATGGGCCAGAATCGGCCAAAACTGCCAGTGTTGATGATCGACACGTAAGCAGACATTGGGGTTCAACAATTATGGAAATCGCTTCGCGACCCCAAAACGGTGAGTAATAATCCAAGAAACGGGCCAGAATCGGCCAAAAGAGCGAGTGTTGATGACCGACACATAAACGCACCCCAGGGTTTGTTAATTGTGGAAGTCACTCTAGGACCCCAAAATAGTAAGTAATAGTCCACGAAACAGGCCAGAATTGGCCAAAAGAGCGAGTGTTTATGACCGACACGTAAATGCACTCGAGGGTTCGGTAACCATGGAAACCACTCCTGGACCCCAAAGCATTGAGTAATAGTCCATGAAACGGGCCAGAATCAGCCAAAACAGCCAATGTTCATGACCGACATGTAAGCGCACCTTGGGGTTATACTACTATGGAAATCGCTTTGGGACCCCAAAACAGTGAGTAATAATCCAAGAAACGGGTCAGAATCGGCCAAAATTGCGATTGTTGATGACCGACACGTAAACGCACTCCAGGGTTCGCTAATCGTGGAAATCACTCCGGGACCCCAAAATAGTGAGTAGTAGTCCACAAAACGGGCCAGAATCGGCCAAAACTGCCAGTGTTGATGACCGACACGTAAGCGGACCTTGGGGTTCAACAATTATAGAAACGCTTCGGGACCCCAAAACAGTGAGTAATAATCCAAGAAACGGGTCAGAATCGGCCAAAACTACCAGTATTGATCACCGACACGTAAACGCACCCCAGGGTTCGTTAATCATGGAAATCACTCCGGGAACCCCAAATAGTGAGTAATCGTCCACGAAACGGGCTAGAATCGGCCAAAACTGCCAGTGTTGATGACCGACACATAAGCGCTTCTTGGGGTTCAACAACTATGCAAATCGCTCTGGCACCCCAAAACAGTGAGTAATAGTCCAAGAACCGGGCCAGAATCGGTCAAAACTGCCAGTGTTGATGACCAACACGTAAGCGCACCTTGGTGTTCAACACCTGTGGCAATTGCTTCGGGACCCCTAAACAGTGAGTAATATTCGAAGAAATAGGTCAGAATAAGCCAAAATTGCGAGCGTTGATAACCGACATGTAAACACACCGCATGGTTCACTAACCATGGAAACCACTCCGGGACCCAAAAACAGTGAGTAATAGTCCATCAAATGGGCCAGAATCGGCCAAAACTGCCAGTGTTGATGATCGACACGTAAGCAGAAATTGGGGTTCAACAATTATGGAAATCGCTTCGCGACCCCAAAACGGTGAGTAATAATCCAAGAAACGGGCCAGAATCGGCCAAAAGAGCGAGTGTTGATGACCGACACATAAACGCACCCCAGGGTTTGTTAATTGTGGAAGTCACTCTAGGACCCCAAAATAGTAAGTAATAGTCCACGAAACAGGCCAGAATTGGCCAAAAGAGCGAGTGTTTATGACCGACACGTAAATGCACTCAAGGGTTCGGTAACCATGGAAACCACTCCTGGACCCCAAAGCATTGAGTAATAGTCCATGAAACGGGCCAGAATCGGCCAAAACAGCCAATGTTCATGACCGACATGTAAGCGCACCTTGGGGTTATACTACTATGGAAATCGCTTTGGGACCCCAAAACAGTGAGTAATAATCCAAGAAACGGGTCAGAATCGGCCAAAATTGCGATTGTTGATGACCGACACGTAAACGCACTCCAGGGTTCGTTGATCGTGGAAATCACTCCGGGACCCCAAAATAGTGAGCAGTAGTCCACAAAATGGGCCAGAATCGGCCAAAACTGCCAGTGTTGATGACCGACACGTAAGCGGACCTTGGGGTTCAACAATTATGGAAATCGCTTCGGGACCCCAAAACTGTTAGTAATAATCCAAGAAATGGGTCAGAATCGGCCAAAACTACCAGTATTGATCACCGACACGTAAACGCACCCCAGGGTTCGTTAATCATGGAAATCACTCCGGGAACCCCAAATAGTGAGTAATCGTCCACGAAACGGGCTAGAATCGGCCAAAACTGCCAGTGTTGATGACCGACACATAAGCGCTTCTTGGGGTTCAACAACTATGGAAATCGCTCTGGCACCCCAAAACAGTGAGTAATAGTCCAAGAACCGGGCCAGAATCGGTCAAAACTGCCAGTGTTGATGACCAACACGTAAGCGCACCTTGGTGTTCAACACCTGTGGAAATCGCTTCGGGACCCCTAAACAGTGAGTAATATTCGAAGAAATAGGTCAGAATAAGCCAAAATTGCGAGCGTTGATAACCGACATGTAAACACACCGCATGGTTCACTAACCATGGAAACCACTCCGGGACCCAAAAACAGTGAGTAATAGTCCATCAAATGGGCCAGAATCGGCCAAAACTGCCAGTGTTGATGATCGACACGTAAGCAGACATTGGGGTTCAACAATTATGGAAATCGCTTCGCGACCCCAAAACGGTGAGTAATAATCCAAGAAACGGGCCAGAATCGGCCAAAAGAGCGAGTGTTGATGACCGACACATAAACGCACCCCAGGGTTTGTTAATTGTGGAAGTCACTCTAGGACCCCAAAATAGTAAGTAATAGTCCATGAAACAGGCCAGAATTGGCCAAAAGAGCGAGTGTTTATGACCGACACGTAAACGCACTCGAGGGTTCGGTAACCATGGAAACCACTCCTGGACCCCAAAGCATTGAGTAATAGTCCATGAAACGGGCCAGAATCGGCCAAAACAGC
>NW_025228198.1:100965-102270 GCF_018294505.1 Triticum aestivum | reverse complement strand
TGAGTAATAATCCAAGAAACGGGTCAGAATCGGCCAAAATTGCGATTGTTGATGACCGACACGTAAACGCACTCCAGGGTTCGTTGATCGTGGAAATCACTCCGGGACCCCAAAATAGTGAGCAGTAGTCCACAAAATGGGCCAGAATCGGCCAAAACTGCCAGTGTTGATGACCGACACGTAAGCGGACCTTGGGGTTCAACAATTATGGAAATCGCTTCGGGACCCCAAAACTGTTAGTAATAATCCAAGAAATGGGTCAGAATCGGCCAAAACTACCAGTATTGATCACCGACACGTAAACGCACCCCAGGGTTCGTTAATCATGGAAATCACTCCGGGAACCCCAAATAGTGAGTAATCGTCCACGAAACGGGCTAGAATCGGCCAAAACTACCAGTGTTGATGACCGACACGTAAGCACTTCTTGGGGTTCAACAACTATGGAAATCGCTCTGGCACCCCAAAACAGTGAGTAATAGTCCAAGAACCGGGCCAGAATCGGTCAAAACTGCCAGTGTTGATGACCAACACGTAAGCGCACCTTGGTGTTCAACACCTATGGAAATCGCTTCGGGACCCCTAAACAGTGAGTAATATTCCAAGAAACAGGTCAGAATAAGCCAAAATTGCGGGCGTTGATGACCGACATGTAAACACACCGCATGGTTCATTAACCATGGAAACCATTCCGGGACCCAAAAACAGTGAGTAATAGTCCATCAAATGGGCCAGAATCGGCCAAAACTGCCAGTGTTGATGATCAACACGTAAGCAAATATTAGGGTTCAACAATTATGGAAATCGCTTCGCGATCCCAAAACGGTGAGTAATAATCCAAGAAACAGGCCAGAATCGGCCAAAACAGCGAGTGTTGATGACCGACACATAAACGCACCCCAGGGTTTGTTAATTGTGGAAGTTACTCTGGGACCCCAAAATAGTGAGTAATAGTCCATGAAACAGGCCAGAATTGGCTAAACGAGCGAGTGTTGATGACCGACACGTAAACACACCCCAGGGTTCGTTAACCATGGAAACCACTCCTGGACCCCAAAGCATTGAGTAATAGTTCATGAAACGGGCCAGAATCGGCCAAAACAGCCAATGTTCATGACCGACATGTAAGCGCACCTTGGGGTTATACTACTATGGAAATCGCTTCGGGACCCCAAAACAGTGAGTAATAATCCAAGAAACGGGTCAGAATCGGCCAAAATTGTGAGTGTTGATGACCGACACGTAAACGCACTCTCCGGGACCCCAAAATAGTGAGTAGTAGTCCACGAAACGGGCCAGAATCGG
>NW_025228198.1:55831-100868 GCF_018294505.1 Triticum aestivum | reverse complement strand
GCCAGAATCGGCCAAAACTGCCAGTGTTGATGACCGACACGTAAGCGGACCTTGGGGTTCAACAATTATGGAATTCGCTTCGGGACCCCAAAACAGACAGTAATAATCCAAGAAACGGGTCAGAATCGGCCAAAACTACCAGTATTGATCACTGACACGTAACCGCACCCTAGGGTTCATTAATCATGGAAAACACTCCGGGAACCCCAAATAGTGAGTAATCGTCCACGAAACGGGCTAGAATCGGCCAAAACTGCCAGTGTTGATGACCGACATGTAAGCGCTTCTTGGGGTTCAACAACTATGGAAATCTCTCTGGCACCCCAAAACGGTGAGTAATAGTCCAAGAACCGGGCCAGAATTGGTCAAAACAGCCAGTGTTGATGACCGACACGTAAACGCACCCAGGGTTCTTTAATCGTGGAAATCCCTCTGGGACCCAAAAATAGTGAGTAATAGTGCACGAAACGGACATGAATCGGCCAAAAGTACCAGTGTGGATGACCGACACGTAAGCGCACCTTGGAGTTCAACAACTATGGAAATCACTTCGGGACCCCAAAACATTGAGTAATAATCCAAGAAATGGGTCTGAATCGGCCAAAACTGCGAGTGTTTATAACCGACACGTAAACGCAACCCAGGGTTTGTTAATCGTCGAAATCACTCCGGTACCCACAAATAGTGAGTAATAGTCCATGAAATGGGCCAGAATCGGCCAAAACTGCCAGTGTTGATGTCTGACACATAAACGCACCACAGGTTTCGTTAATCCTGGAAATCACTCTGGGATCCCAAAATGGTGAGTAATAGTCGACGAAACGGGCCAGAATCAGCCAAAACTGCTAGTGTTGATGACCGACACGTAAGCGCACCTTGGGGTTCGACAACTATGGAAATCGTTTCGGGACCCCAAAACAGTGAGTAATATTCATGAAACGGGCCAGAATCGGCCAAAACAGCCAGTGTTGATGACCGACACGTACACGCACCACAGGGTTCCTAAACCATGGAAACCACTCCGGGACCCCAAAACAATGAGTAATAGTCCATTAAACGGACCAGAATCGGCCAAAACTGCCAGTGTTGATGACCGACGCGTAAGCGGACCTTGGGGTTCAACAATTATGGAAATCGCTTCGGGGCCCCAAAATGATGATTAATAATCCAAGAAACGGGCCATAATCGGGGTTCATTAAATGGTGAGTAATAGTGTTGATGACCGACACGTAAACAAACCACGGGGTTCATTAATCGTGGAAATCACTCTGGGATCACAAAATGGTGAGTAATAGTCCATGAAACGGGCCAGAATCTGCCAAAACTGCAAGTGTTGATGACTGACACGTAAGTGCACCTTGGTGTTCAACAACTATGGATATAGCTTCGGGACCCCAAAACAGTGAGTATTAATCCAAGAAATGGGTCAGAATCGTCCAAAATTGCGAGTGTTGATGCCCGACACGTAAACGCATAACAGGGTTCCTTAACCATGGAAGCCACTCCGGGACCCCAAACCAGTGAGTAATAGTCCATGAGACGGGCCAGAATTGGCCAAAACTGCCCAGGGTTCGTTAATCGTGGAAAGCACTCTCGGACCCCAAAATAGTGAGTAGTCCACGAAACGGGCCAGAATCGGCCAAAACTGCCAGTGTGGATGACCGACACGTAATCGCACCTTGGGCTTATACTACTATGGAAATCGCTTCGGTTCCCCAAAACAGTGAGTAATAATCCAAGAAACGGGTCAGAATCAGCCAAAACTGCCAGTGTTGATAACCGACACGTAAACAGACCCCAGGGTTTGTTAATCGTCGAAATCACTCCGGGGCCCCAAATAGTGAGTAATAGTCCATGAAATTGGCCAGAATCGGCCAAAACTGCCAGTGTTGATGACCGACAAGTAAGCGCATCTTGGGGTTCAACAACTATGGAAATCGCTCCGGGACTCCAAAAGAGTGAGTAATAGCCCCAGGAAGCATGCCAGAATCGGTCAAAACTGTCAGTGTTGATGACCAACACGTAAGCGCACCTTGGTGTTCAACACCTATGGAAATCGCTTCGGGACCCCAAAACAGTGGGTAATATTCGAACCATAGCATTTCTCCAGATGTCATAGCCACTGCCACAAACCCTAGGCAAATCGGTCTCACCGATAGGGATCTTGGTCTCGCCGAGATGGGATTGTAATCTCTCTGTTTCCCTTCATAACATTTCCGTACCACCGATATGAGCAATGGGTCCCACCGAGATTGCAATGTAAACTCTTTATTTCCCTTTCATAACATTTCGGTCTCACCGAAATGAGCGAACCGGTCCCACCGAGTTTACCTGACCAACTCTCTGGTTAGCTTATTACCAAAATCGGTCCCACCGAGTTTGTGTAATCGGTCTCATCAAGATTACGTTATGCCCTAACCCTAACCATATTGGTCCTACCGAGTTGCATGTCGGTCCCACCGAAATTCCTAACGGTTCGGTCCGACCGAGTTTCTCAATTCGGTCCCACCGAGATTGGCAAGTTGTGTGTAACAGTTAGATTTTGTGTGGAGGCTATTTATACCCCTCCACCTCCTCTTCATTCGTGGAGAGAGCCATTAGAACAAACCTACACTTCCAACTTACATTTTCTGAGAGGGAACCACCTACTCATGTGTTGAGACCAAGATATTCCATTCCTACCATATGAATCTTGATCTCTAGCCTTCCCCAAGTTACATTCCACTCAAATATTCTTTCCACCAAATCCAAATCTTGTGAGAGAGAGTTGAGTGTTGGGGGGACTACCATTTGAAGCACAAGAGCAAGGACTTCATCATCAACACACCATTTGTTACTTCTTGGAGAGTGGTGTCTCCTAGATTTGCTAGGTGTCACTTGGGAGCCTCCGACAAGATTGTGGAGTTGAACCAAGGAGTTTGTAAGGGCAAGGAGATCGCCTACTTCGTGAAGATCTACCTCTAGTGAGGCAAGTCCTTCATGGGCGACGGCCATGGTGGGATAGACAAGGTTGCTTCTTCGTGGACCCTTCTTGCGTGGAGCCCTCCGTGGACTCGCACAGCCGTTACCCTTCGTGGGTTGAAGTCTCCATCAACGTGGATGTACGATAGCACCACCTATCGGAACCGCGAGAAAAACATCTGTGTCTCCAATTGCGTTTGAATTCTCCATGTTATTGCAAGTTGCATGCTTTACTTTCCGCTGCTCATATACTCTTTGCATGCTTGCTTGAATTCTGTTAAGATTGCTTGACTTGTGCTAAGTTAGCTAAAATCTGCCAAAGACTAAATTTGGGAAAAGGATAAGTTTTTATTTGGTCAAGTAGTCTAATCGCCCCATCTCTAGACATACTTCCGATCCTACGATGATAGGACTAGACATACACGAGGCAGACTTCACATGCATGCATGCTACATGATTGAACATGTATGCACTTCATGACGTACAACATGCAGCAACCAGCCGCCACATGCCATGGCAGCAGGTGCAATGGCAATGCCCATTCCCGTTTCCCGTTCCCGCATCACTTCAAAACCTGTGACATAAGTGGTGCCGCCACACGCTACGGCGGCAGGCCTTGCCACCTTCGGCTATGGCGGCAAGTGACACATGTCGCTTGTCGGGCCTGCTGCCATGAGTCAACTAGTCTTTTGCGCCATTTTGACTCAGAGGTGGTCATTTCTATCAATTGTACTTGTATGGGCCAAATCAATTGGGACCAAATAGATTCATAGTGGATGGTACTGACGCCGGCATCGACACCGACGGCGCCGGCGCCGATGGCGGCGCCAAGACCAGCCGGGAAGGTACCCGCGCCGATGCCGCTACAAAAAATAAGAAGCAGAAGAAGCAGAGGATATGAAAACCTAACAAACTAGGCATTGGACAACTGGTGATCACAAAGATGGCACCTGGCCCAAGTGGGACACCCCTCTCAACCGGGCCTTGAACGAACTTAAGGGACTCCCTTTGGGACAGCGGCCGCAATATGGTCATGTGCACGGTGCCGGAGACGGCGCTACGTGGAAGGTGTTTTACAATGAGGGCCCAAAGGCCAAGAAGCAGAAAAAGAATTTTAGTCAGGGAGACATCGACAAGAAGGTGAAGCTTGCGTTCGAGAAAAATGCAGCTGAGGACCCAAAAATCAGCCGAGGAGAAAAATGAGTTGCTACACCAGGCAGTCAGTGCAGATGTAACTATCTGCAGAAATGATTTCGCTATTAACTTGGTCCCGGCTATCATCAACTGGACAAAGGAAAATCAAGACAAGACGGTACATGATTTCCCGTTACCCGGTTTCTTCGCGAGAAACTCCGTGAACAACAACACCACCGAACCATCACTTGCTCACGCAACCCGGCCTCCTCTCGCACTCGCACCGGCTCATAGCAGCCCGTCCTTAGTCTATGGCACGCTTTGTGGGCCTTCGTCTTTGGCCGAGCTCGATGCCCTCATGGTAATTACATGTCGCATGAACATATATATCTAGAATATTCCATTTTTGTTGCCTTTTGGATGTTTTGCGCCGCAGACATGTGTTTACAGGCCGACGAAACCCCGTGCACCATACTCTACTTGATCAAAGGCCAGAATGTGGACGTGGGAAAAGGGGTAATAATGAAGCCCTTGGATCTCACGTTCCACAACCAGGCGATGCCTGCTAGGCACTTTAGGGTTACCTTGTTGAGTGTGACATCGTCGGGGCATGAGGATTTGCCTCCTCCATTACGCCCTGGGGGAGGGGACGACGAGACCCCGCCAAGGATTGGAAGTTGCAAGGATTGGAAGTTGCAAGAGCACACCAATAACCACATATCAACAAGCATGTATGGAGACCACCACCCCGCCTAGGCAATTACTAGCTCATGTAGTGCCGGGTGAGAGCGGTGGACGACATGATGAAGGGGCTGCAATAGTATTGCCTCATATAATCGGTCTGGTAGAACAGAGAATGGATGATGAGACAGAGGAGATGGAGGACCCAACGGGTTTCCTCAATACAAACGCACATGAGGTTGACTTAGATATCATGAGTCAACCATATGACGAATCAGGCTATCAGCATGCTAATGAGGATATGGATGATCTGCTCGGACAGGAGCATCATAGCAGGGATTGCAAGAACTCTCTCTTCATGAAATCCTCACAGGACACACCTGAAGATGCCGCCTCAACATAGGCGCAACTAGCCGGGGGTCGTACAATGCTTAGCCTGACAACACTGGGGTAGGGGTTAAGGAAGGGTCTGGAAGGTGTGCCCAAGTAAAAGGAGAGGAAGAGATCGGGGAAGATAGCTGCCTCCAAACAAACCAGAGCACATAGAAGCCATACGGTGGATTCTAATGATCGTGTACCCGTGAAAGGTGCGGCGATGTTCCATCTCATGGGCAAGCCGATGCTACCGCCGAAACTGCTGGAGGCACTATCAGGGGATCTCAGGAGACATCATGACCATGTGCTGTCGACTGAGAAAAGCCTACTAGCCTCGAAGGATCCAGGATATCCGACATACGCGGCTCGTGTGCCTAAGGGGAAGTGCTACGTCGACACACAACCTGCGGAGGTGTTCTTCCCGTGGTTTAACCATATTTTGAAATGTTTCTAACAAGGCGACTCGATTTTACAATCATCTGCCTAATTTGCGCTATATATGAGCTCCGTCATGACGAGAGAAGAAGTCTAGCAAATCTGCGTGGCGGATCTGTACTACATGCACGAGTCTTTCTTCAGTCTCGGCGACTTTGAGCGTGAAACTGCTAGGGAGTACCTCCAAAACTTCATGGTACAGAATAAGGACCAGGAAATTGTCCTCCTGCCTTATCATCCAAAGTAAGTCAGTTCCGGACAACCCTTTCGCAGATTTCAATCATTCGTTCTCGCTCATATGGATAATAATTTGAGGTGTCTTTTCCCCGTCCTTATCGTTCTTTACCCGCGAGTCCCCCATGTCGTCTATTTCGACCCTACCAGAGACTACGAGAAGAAGGACTACACCCACATAATGAATATTCTAGATGATGCTCTCCAAGGCTTCAGCATTCGGGGTGGCCACCTACAGATTAGGAAACAAAGGACCAAGAAGTTGGGTTTCTCGCATAAAACTAACTTCTGCCGCATCCATGTCCCAAAACCAATTAAGAAAGATGGATTCTACCTCCTCCATCTCATGATTGAGTTCAACACGGATCACCAAAAGCTTCGTATGACAACTAGAAATGATGATCATATCTGCAAGTGGGTAGAATCTCATGGAGAAGCAGATTATAAACTTAGAGATGACTTCTTTCCCATCCAAATGGACATTGTGATGATCATCATGAAAGAAGTCGTCGATGAGAAGGGGATGTTCCACCACGGCCCTATATCATGAGCAGATGTCCAAACTCGCATAGACATGCAACGTCATGACCTCGCGCTATTCAAGAAGCTAGGGTCCATCCTTGATGATATGGAAGGATGGAACTTCTAGTGATTTACGATGCCGATGATGATGATATGTGTCGGTTGAACTTGTATACTTTCTGTAGCGATTAAACTTTGTGATGTCCACGGCCCCTGCCAAACTTGCGTAACACTACTTTGTTAGTTTGTGTACGATGACATGCGAACCCTCTAGTTAATTAGTTTGCATACTATATGTTGCATCTAGTTGCTAACCCTTTCTTTTTCATGCTAGTCTAGTAATTTTGTTGCATATGATCGTACATTCTCCTGATGAAGATGCATCCCTAACAGGTACCTAGATTCTTGATGGTGAAGGAGTGCTGTGTCGTGCACGAGGGGAAGGTTCCGTGAGTGTACGACGAGTGGTATTAGTGTCTGGCACAACTGGAGGGGGTCTCGGGCGCCAACCATAAAGGCTTCAAAAGCAGACAAGAAGCACAAGCTAGTTACATGAGGTTCAGGCTAGCGCGAGAGAGGCCTCATAACCGCCGCCTCATGTACTGCATAGTTTCACTATCACTCATAGTGGTAGAACTTCTCGCGTATATCATTGTTTAGATGGATGACATTGTAGTTGCCAGTATTCGAAACTTGCATGTATTGCTATTTTCGAGATGATGACGAGAGACCACTTTGTGTTGGATGATGATTATGATGAGACTATTTGTATGTATATGCTATGATTACATTTGTGATCTCGCAGCCATTTGTATGTGTATGATGATGAGATTTGTATGTGCTAAAGATTCTTGTATAAAGCATGTTTAAATACAAAACAAATATGCAGAATAAAAACAAAAACTAATAAAATTAGTAGTAGCGAGTGGAGAAAAGTAAGCAGTAGCACGGCCTAATAAAGTGCGCTAGAGCTATTAGCAGTAGCGCGGTTTTATATAGCTTGATGCTGCTACGCTGGTATAGCAATAGCACGGCCAGACACACGTTGCAGCTACAGGTTAGCTGTAGCACCGTATCAGTAACGCGGGTCACCTTGCTACTGCTATACTTAAAACCCGCGCTGCCGCTAGGCTTTTCCCTAGT
The DNA here is from genome assembly GCF_018294505.1 of Triticum aestivum. NCBI lineage: Eukaryota > Viridiplantae > Streptophyta > Magnoliopsida > Poales > Poaceae > Triticum > Triticum aestivum. The sequence goes on along the minus strand of NW_025228198.1, from coordinate 93,383 downwards.
AGTGTTGGCTTATATGTCCCGTGGCGACTTACCTGAGGATGAAACTTTGGCCAGGCAGATAACCTGGTGGTCTAAGTCAATGACTATTGACAATGGGGAGTTGCATCACCGCAGTGTCACAGGGGCGTTTCAGCGTTGTGTTTCTCCTGAAAATTGCTATGAGATTCTACGAGAGATTCATGAAGGAGATTGTGGTCATCATGCCGGCTCTAAGTCTCTCGTAGCTAAGGCTTTTCATCATGGGTTTTATTGGCTGACAGCTCACGTTGATGCTGAGAATCTAGTCAGTAAATGTGATGGTTGTCAGAAGTTCTCATGACGAGGTCATGCGCCGGCTCAAGAATTGAGGATGATTCCAATAACTTGGCCGTTTGCAGTCTGGGGGCTTGATATGGTTGGGCATTTCAAAAGGTCAAAAGATTAAAAGAATCACCTTTTGGTGGTGGTTGACAAGTTTACAAAATGGGTTCAAGTAGAGCCGGTTAGTAAGTCTGACACGGCGATGGCGGTTCAATTCATTAAAAAGGAGATTTTCTATTTTGGCTTTCCCCATAGCATTATCACTGATAATGGCACTAATTTAACCAAGGCTGCTATGAAAGAATCTTGTCAACGTGAGCATATCCGGCTTGACGTATCATCAATGGCTCACCCCCAATCTAAGGACAAGCTGAGAGAGCCAATCAAGAGATCCTGAGAGGCATAACGCCCCGGCTTATGGTTCCTTTGCAGAGGATGTCGGGTTGTTGGGTGAAGGACTTACCCTCAGTGTTATGGAGTATCAATACTACCCCCAATAGATCTACGGGTTACACGCCTTTCTTCATGGTCTACGGAGCAGAAGCGGTTCTCCCTAGCGACATTCGTCATGACATGCCCCGCGTGGCGGCTTATGTTGAAACTAACAATGAAAAAGCATGTCAGGATGCACTTGACCTGTTAGATGAGGAGCGTGACATTGCAGAGGCTTGTTCAACGATTTACCAACAAGATCTACGCCGTTATCACATCCGCCGGGTTAAGACCAGAACCTTTAAAGAAGGTGACGTGGTGCTCCAACTTATCCAAGATCAAATTGATATGCACAAGCTATCACTACAAAAAAAGACACATCCGTGACATTTTGGGCCGAACCAAATTTTTTTTCTGTCATGCTTATGAAACTTCTCTGACGATAATTGTGACAAAAACCCGGTATCATCATAGATGTGGTGGGCTCCTACTTCTATGAAAAAAAATCATGACTGCAAATGGGATTTTCATCCTGGGCGGGCCGGAGAGGGAGCTGCATGACATTCTTTGGGCCGTCCATGACCGAGAAACCCATGGTAGAAGCGAGAGCGAGGAAAATATTGGGGGAATTCCAGGTTACGGTGGCTGCCGGGGGCCGAGCGATACGCGTTTCTCTCGTACGTACGTGCATGTGTGCGAGGCGTTGTGCTCTAGCTGAACCCGAGCGAGGCGTTGGGGTCTAACTGAACCCGAGTGACTACACTGCAGGCTACGCGTTACTGAACTCGAGTGATCGATTGATGGCTATTAACTGAACCCGATCGAGCGATTCCTTCGCTACTACTGCTAACTAAAGTTGATCGATGCTGCCTCTAAATGAACAGTGAGCGTTGTTGCGGGATTTGGATGAACAGTTCCCGGTGGGGGTTGGATGAACAGGAACCCGTGGTAGTAGAGGCTATTGCTGCTGGATGAACAGTACCCCGGTTGATCGGGCCGGTGGATGAACAGGACCCCGTGGAGGGCTGGATGAATAGGACCACGTGGAGGGCTGGTTGAACACTACCCGGTGGAGGGCTGGTTGAACAATAGCCGGTGGAGGGCTGGATCAACAGTAGCCTGTGGAGGGGTGGTTGAACAGGACCTCCGTGGAGAGGGCTAGTTGAACAGTAGCTGGTGGAGGAGCGTGCGGTCGAGGCTGGATGAACACGAGCCCGTGGAGGTTGGAGGAGGTCGATGGTGGATGAACAGTCCTAGGTGGAGGCTGGAGCAGGTCGACCGTGGATGAATAGTAGCCCGTGGAGGTTGGAGGACGTCGACAGTGGAGATGAACAATATCTCGTGGAATCCCATTTTGCGGCACGCCACACCCCTCCCGATGAACAGGACCCCCGTTTGGACTGTAGCACTCCAACACAAGTCCGTTTCCTCTGTTTTGCGGTACGCCACACCCCTCCCATTCAACAGGACCGCGTTTCCACCGTAGGAGGTTTGTTTCCTCCATTTTGCGATACGCCAGACCCCTCTCGATGAACAGGATCCCGTTTCCATCGTGGCCGGTCGAACACAAGGCCTCATTTCCATCGCGTGTTCCATTCTGCGGTACGCCAGGCCTCATTTCGATCGCGTGTTCTGTCCAAGCCAGTCAAACACAAGGCCTCGTTTCCATCACGTGTTCTCCATTCTGCAGTATGCCAGGCCTCGTTGCCATCGCGTGTTCTGTCCAAGCCGGTTGGCTCCCGATGAACAGCACACGTTCTGTTGCCTCCTGATGAACATGACACATTCCGTTGCCTCCCCATGAACACGACGACGACGCAGTTTCTCCATTCCGACCCAGCCACAGCCATGTACATGAGCCCTGGCCGTACGTATGCACGAGTAGGCATTCGAGACCCTGCCCGTGTGTAGGTATGTGGCCATATTTACTTTCTTGCACCCTGGCCGCTGTACGTACGTGTACATGCTACGTGCGTGCCTATACTACCACACGTGTGTGCCCCTACTACCACATGTGCCCTTCCTTACATGGCCATGGTTCATCACTACAGCCTCAGACAAAACGATCGACCAATATGTACGTACACGTTCGGGACCAGAATGACAACGCTACGTACGCTTTGACCGGGTGGGTCCTGACTGTCAAGCACTTCCTTGAGTGCAAAGATGTAGCTGGTGGGTCCCAGCAGTTAGGGGAGAATCATTTTTTTTGCCTGTAATATGGATGCACTTGCTTGCATGCAAAGATGTAGCTGGTGGGTCCCAGCAGTCTGGGGGGAAACTTTTTTTCATGAAATATGGTGGCCCGTCCGGTGGGTCCCTACTATCAGGTGGGGGAATCATTATTTTCCGCGTAATAAGGAGGCACTTCATTCATGCGGCCGTGGACCCAGCTATCAGCCTTTCCACGTTAGTAGTCTTCCGATGGAAGTCGTTCCTTGGCCACGTTGACCATGCTGTGCTGTGAGCACCAGGGAGGTGGACAACGGCGAGGCCTAGGAAGGGGACGACACGAAGCCGGGGAAGACGCGGCAGTGCATTCCCACGCGGAGAGGAGTACGAGGGTTCACTAGTTTGGCTTTGGTGTGAGGCTGCCGCTGCCACAGAATAACAGGGGGTGTGGGTGAGTGGAGGGATGGCCTGGCCAGTGGTGGGAGTAGTAGGGGCGGTGAGGCCTCCGCGGTAGCACAGCTGGCCACGGGAGGCTGGAGGAGGCGGCACGACTGGTGCTGCTTTGGGAGGCTGGAGCGATAAGACCAGAGGTTGAAGAAGCACTACGGCCATTAGATGGACATCGTACGGTCCCTGGAGCTAGAATCGTTCATATTGACTAACTTGACAAAGCTCTCCGTCCCCGTCATCTTAGTAGGCCCACAAGTGAGCCTCCCACAATGGTGGGTCCCAGCTAGCAGGGGGAGTATTCATTTTTTTTGTGTGTAATAAGGAGGCACTTCCTTGTGTGCGAAGATATAGCTGGTTTGTCTGAGCTGACAACAGGGGGAACATTTTTTTTCAAGAAATACAGAGTCCCTTCCGGTGGGTCCCAGCTGTTAGGTGGAGGAATCATTATTTTCCGCGTAATAAGGAGGCATTTCCTTGTGTGGACCCCTACTGTCAGCCTCTTCCGATGGCTGTTTTTTGTAGACTATGTTGACCTCGCCGCACCGAGAGCACAAACACGGTGGACGAGGGCGAGGCCCCCAAAGGGAACGACCCGGAGCAGGCGAAGAAAACGCAGCGGATGCCCATGCAGAGGGGTGTACAAGAGCTGACTAGTCGGCTGCGGGGTGAGGCTGACGTCGCCGGAAAATAATAGGATGTGCGGGTGTGTAGAGGGATGGGATGGCGGCAGCACATCCAGCCACAGGAGGAGGGAGCAGGCAGTCCCGCCGGTGCAGGTTTGGGCGACTGGAGCAGGAAGATAATAGATTGAAGAAGCACAACGGTCGTTGGATGGAAATCCAACAGTCACTGCTCTCTGTTGACTAAGTTGACAAAGCCTTGCGTACGCATCAAAAACAAATTAGGACAGCATCATCGCCAACCTAGTAGGCCCAGAATTCATCCTCCAAATATGTGGAAAACAACATACAACCCATTAGCCATTATTTTCAATAATTTACAGCCCATTTGCCAATTCTTAAGGATATTTGAAGCCCATATTCTTTTTATGAGCATTACAGACCATATATTCTGGGCACTTCTAAAAAATTCAACGAAATTTTTCATATTTCGGTGGGGTCCGAACTCTTTTAATCACGAAATATGGAGTCGCATTAAAATAATTTTTAAAATATTATATCAAAATAAAATTCAAAAAACAATTCTCCGCAAAAAAATGAAATTTAAAATCTTAACTAGCAAGATGCTCGTGCGTTGCACGGAACATGAAGATGCATTTGTATGAGTAGTTTATCTTCTGGTAGAAAAGATTATCTTTTAATGTAATTGCCAGTTGGCTTTGGTTTTTATAAGTAGATAGTAGAGAAATCCAGAAAATATGATATTTTAATGTAATTGCCGGTTGGCTTTGGTTTAAAAATTTACAACCCATTTCTTACAACTTATAGCCCATTTTCTGGGGAAGCCCATTTCTTACTACTTTACATCGCTTCCTCCTCGTCTTGCATGATTTGATGCCCAGCAGGGCTGAGAAAAGCAAGTAGGCCTCGGTTTTGGTGTTCTCCAAAAAAACTAGGCTAGCCATTTTCAGAAAGAAAAAAGATATCAACTGGGCTCATCATGTGCTTAAATAAAAGCGTAAGCGTGGGCTAGACGGGCTACAGCGCTCGCACAGCGCAGTTGAGCTCCGTCTCTGAAACAAAAAAAACAACTGGGCGAGTGAGGGAGTCCTGGATTAAGGGGTCCTCGGGCATCCAGCCTGTTGACATGGGCCGGACTGATGGCTGTGAAGATACAAGACCGAGGACTCTTACCTGTGTCCAGATGGGAATATCCTTGGCGTGGAAGGCAAGCTTGGCGCCTGGATATGAAGATTCCTTTCTCTGTAACCGACTTTGTACAACCCTAGTTTCCTTCGGTGTCTATATAAACCAGAGATCTTAGTTCGTAGAGGCAATCGTAATTATACAAGCTAGACTTCTAGGGTTTTAGCCATTACGATCTCGTGGTAGATCAACTCTTGTAATACTCATATTCATCAAGATCAATCAAGTAGGAAGTAGGGTATTATCTCCATAGAGAGGGCCCAAACTTGGGTAAGCATCATGTTCTCCGCCTCCTATAACCATCAACCTTGGACGCACAGTTCGGTACCCCCTACCCGAGATCCGCCGGTTTTGACACCGACATTGGTGCTTTCATTGAGAGTTCCGCTGTGATGTCCAAGACAGGATTGATGGCTCGCCTTGTTTTCAAGGACAGTATCACCTCCGGAGGAGCCCTAGCCCCCGGTGAAACCCTCCGGCTAGGCGGCTTTACCATGCCTGCCCGTTCGGCCGTCAAGCCAACGATGACTTCTCGGGTCATCGAAAGTCGCTTCCGTGTTGACTGTGAACACTCCAAACGGATGGATCCGACGGAGTTGTCGTCTTTAAACGAACTCCTTGATCGCATCACCGCCCTGGGGATCGGTACAGACTATGATTGGATTGGGCTTAAACCTGATCAGAGAGAAATCAAATCTCCACCGATCACCCATCATGTAGCGGTAATCGAGGAGCGAAACAACAGCTCTCCCTCTATATTGAGGACGAACTATGTTCGGATTTGCGGGCTTGAAGAACCGGATACCCATTTACGGAACAACACGCCCTGCCATCCGAACCTAGAATCGGATAACGGGCCTAAAAAATCAGTTGATATCCCGGAGCCTGAACTATTAAGTTCGGGAGTTTCTCAAACTCCGGATCCCAAATTGGGTCAGGGTTCGGACTTCCAAGTGGCCCCTTTCAACAATGGATATCACGCCTTATTAGGGCAAGATGCACTTACACGCTTCCAAGCTATACCTCATTACGGGTACATGAAGCTCAAGATGGTCGGGCCCAATGCTATTATCACTCTTGCCAGTGATCCGGACATAGCACTCTACGCCAAAAACAAAACCATGGCCCTGGCCCTCGAGGCATTGTCTGAAGCCCTCGCGGCCGAAGAGTTAACCGCACTACACTCTACGGTGGAGGGATGATGTGATCCTGGACAAGCAACCCAAATCCACCTCCTTTCAACTAGTAGATGAAATAGTCAAATTTCAAGTCCACCCGACGGACCCCAAGAAGACAGCATCCATCGGGGCACAGCTAGACACAATGGTTGACGCCGCGCTACGAGAGTTCCTGTGCGAGAACTGGGACATATTCGCCTGGCACCATTCTGATATGCCGGGAATCCCATGCAGGTTGTCTGAACACAGCCTAAACATACAGAAGAGATATAAACCGGTCAAGCGACACTACGGCACTTTTCTCAACCCAAACGACAAGCTATGGGGGAGGATCTAGCCAAGTTAATCGAGGCCGGATTCATCAGAGAAATAAAACATCCGGACTGGCTGGCAAACCTAGTGATGGTGCCAAAGAAGGATAAATCCTGGCGCCTATGCGTTGATTTTAAAGACCTCAACAAGGCCTGCCCTAAGGATCCATTTCCCCTCCCTCTCATCGATCAGGTTTTCGATGCTACAGCCGGACATGACTCACTGTGTTTTCTCAACGCATACTGCAGATACCATCAAATCAAAATGAAGGAGTCCGACCAAGCCGCAACAGCATTCATTACCCCATATGGGCCGTTCTGCTTCAACACTATGCCCTTTGGACTTAAAAACGCTGGCACCACCTACCAACGCATGATTTAAACATGCCTGGAGAAACAGATCGACAAGACAATTGAAGCGTATGTAGATGACGTCGTCATCAAAACTAGACACGTCGAGTCATTAATAGATGATCTGCATCTCACATTCGACAACCTCCATACATATGACATCAAGCTCAGTCTGGAAAAGTGTGTTTTCTGTGTTCTCGCTGGAAAACGGCTTGGCTTCTTCATTTCCAATAGAGGAATTGAGGCGAACCCAACTAAAATCCGAGCTTTGTCCTAGTTGGCTACGCCAACAGACCTTAAACAAGTCCAAAAACTAGCCGGATTTGTGGTAGCTTTAAGACGCTTTATCTCCAGACTAGGAGAAAAAGCATTGCCACTTTATCACCTTCTCCGATGCATCGATCACTTCGAGTGAACGGACGCAGCAACGGCCGGAGTGGAAGAAATAAAGGCTCTTTTAGCAAGCTACCCAATCGTGGCCGCACCGAACGTCGGTGAACCCATGTTATTATACATATCTGCAACACACCAGGTCGTGAGTGCGGTGCTCGTCATTGAACAAATGGAGGACGGACACAAATTCCCGCTTCAGAAGCTGGTACGTATCCACTGTCCTCACACCATGCAAATCCAGGTGCCCTCGTGACTAAAAAATAGCATATGCAGTCTTCATGGCATCCTGGAAGCTACGACACTACTTTCAAGAGTGCTGAATCATGGTGGCCCCCGAAGTACCACTCAATGACATAATAAAAAACCGCGATCCCATGGGCCGGATTGCCAAGTGGGCCATTGAACTCCTCCCATTCGACATAACATAAAGGCCGTACCGGGCCATTAAATCCCAAGTACTAGCCGACTTCGTCTCCAAATGGACAGTGGTCAAACTCCCTAAAGAGTACGACACATATTCCAACTGGGTCATGCACTTCGACGGCTCCAAAATGTTGGCGGGCTTAGGAGCGGGTGTTGTCCTAACATCCCCCACTAGAGATACAGTTCAGTAAGTACTCCAAATATTATACATAGACTCCAACAATGCAGCCGAATACGAGGCCTTATTGCATGGTCTTCGGATGGCTATCTCTATGGGCATACAACGCCTGGAAGTGCGCGGGTATACAAACCTCGCAATATCTCAAATAAATGGATATTTCAATGCCAAAGATGGTGGCTTACCGTAACGCCATTCTCAAAATGTCGGCTCGGTTCAAGGGGCTCGAGTTTCATCATGTGGCTCGAGAAAGTAATTAATCAAGTGGCGGATGTCCTTGCTCGCATTGGTTCCAAGCGCAACCCCATCCCACCTAACATCTTTCTGGAATGGCTCTTTAAGCCAATCGTGGTATGGCTAGGGGAGAGCGACAACACCAATCCGGATCCGACTACAACCAAAGATTCTGAACACACTGATATCATCAGGGGCTCACCCACCGAAATAACACCGTTGGCCCATCTTATCATGGCAGTCATTGCCCCATGGACCGAACCCTTCTTGGCCTACCTTAATAGGCGAGAAGTATCTGAGGATTAGAATGAGGCGCGCCGCATTGTCCAGCGCTCGAAAGCCTACAAGGTTCATGACAGAGAATTCTACAAGAAAAGCACTATCGGAGTGCTTCAAAGATGTATCTCCGAGGAAGAGGGGCGGCAGCTTTTAGCTGAAATTCATGCCGTTCTCAGTGGTCAACACGCTGCAGCTTGGGCCGTTGTAAGCAAGGCCTTCCGTACAAGTTTCTATTGGCCGGCGGCCCGAGCAGATGCACATGACCTTGTCCAACGTTGCGTCGGTTGCCAGCTTTTCACCAACCAAATCCATATGCCACCCACTGCTCTACAAACAATCCCCATCACTTGACCTTTCGCGGTCTGGGGGCTTGATATGGTTGGACCCCTTAAAGGAGGAAGCCATAAGAAAAAAATATCTGTTGGTCATGGTGGATAAATTGACTAAGTGGATAGAGGCCAAACCAGTTAAAACGGCCGAAACCGGACGAGTGATAGACTTCATATCTGGTGTTGTGCACCGTTATGGTGTTCCACACAACATCATCACCGATAATGGCTCCAATTTCACAGCCGATGAGGTGAAAACCTGGTGTGTGTTAATCTAGGCATTAAGCTCGATTACGCCTCCATCTATCACCCGCAAACAAACGGTCAAGTCAAACGAGTCAATGGTATTATTATGAGCGCATTAAGCCCAGACTAGTGTGGTCTTTGCAAGAATCAGAAAAGCACTGGGTCGAGGAGCTCGACTCCGTACTCTTGGGGCTGCGGAGCATGCCCAATCGCACTACCGGATATACACATTCCTTCATGGTGTACGTCGCAGAGGCTGTGTTACCCTGCGACATTATTCATGACGCGCCTCTAGTGCAAATGTATGAAGAGAGAGAGGTCGAGCTTGATCGGCAGGGCAACTTAGATGCCCTGGAGGAGGAGCACGACATCGCAAAAGATCGTTCCACATTTTATCAACAGCAGGCTCGCAGATATCAAAGTAGAGAAGTACGGGCCAAGACTTATAATGTTGGCGAACTCGTTCTACGCTTGCCGGAGAAGAAAAAGCAGAAACTCAAGCCCAAGTGGGAGGGTCCCTTCATCATCGACGAAGTTCTCACCGAAGGAGCGTACTACATGCGTGATGCATCAGACAATCGCCAAGAGCCGAACCCATGGAACGCGGCTAGACTCCAAAGATTCTATGCCTAGCGCCGAACCCTTTGTTCATCTCCTTCTCCCTTTTGTTTGCATTATTTTTGTTTAGCGTTAAAGCTTTTTCTTTTTTTCTTTTTCTTCTTCTTTTTTTCTTTTTCTTTTTCTTTTTCTTTTTTTAGCGTTAAAGCTTTCGTGCGGCTAAACCATGCACCTACGATGTACACATCCTCAAATATGTACGTCCATTAAACCTGGGGGCTTCTTATATAGAAGCTTATTATTATTATTTTCCGAGCATTAAGCTCACCACATATGTGTCTTTTCCTCATGTGTACCTTTTCTTCACCATTATATGCATCAATATGACTTAATTTTTGGCCAAGCTGGGTTGCCTGGCTCCTGTGCTTATGCCCTACATTCCCATTAGTTCGCCTAGGGCATAAAGGGGGCACCCCTGGGATTGTTATTGTCGGGTCATCCGGATGTGTACCTCAGACTGGGTGAAACCAAAAGCTAGTGTTCTTAAGGGAATATTCAGTCGACGGACTAAAGATGTTTTTTACTCATTACACTATGAACTCTCAGATGTTATGTATGATGTGATTTTTCAATCATAGTTCGGGCATGCACGTTAATGCATGCTCACCTAGGGAAAGTAACCCTTAACGGAACTATTCTCTCTTGAAGATATTTCTTACAATCACAATGCAATATAACATAGCTAGCCAGATACACCTTGTCTGTTCAAGCAACTATGACCACTACGCATGGTTTCCATGCATACCCCGGTTTCTTTTGCTGCTCAGGTATTCAGAAACACTCCGCACCTTCGGGTCCAGAGGTCGAGCGAAAAGGTCTCCCATGACAATTGTTTTACAATCCGGCTAGGGACAAATATGTCAAGGAAAGTACATAGTCACTTGGACTCAAAAATTTCCTCTTCTATGCCGTCCAACAGGTTGTCTAGCTTACAATCCTGTTGAGAATATTTTGCGGCTACTTTTACCCGGTCATATACGAAACTAACGGGAATTTCTTTTCCATCTGACAATAAAAGTCCAACCCGGGCCATATGATTCGGATAAAGCTTGGTAAACCGTGTTTTCACCATGGCCCAGGCCTCTCGTGCACCTTCTCGGCACGCCGATATCTTCCACAATCGAAATGCCGCCGCGGTCCCTTGAATAGTTGTACAACCTCCTCCATACTTCCTAGAGAGTAGACGGATGGCCATAAGACCATGGCAACACTTTGCATTGCCTGCCGAGCTCGCTCATGCATATGCGACAACTCTTGTAGCAAATCGCCCAAAGATCCAGACACCTCCTCTTCGGGACGGCCAGTCAGCATACCTACAGACATAACTCTATCACTTCCTTTCCTTGCCGAATTATGTGGAGGTAAGTTTGAAGACATACTAAACATGCCACCTCGCAGTCTCTTATTTTCCTTCACGGAGTCAGCCAGCTAGACCCGCACATCTTTCAGTTCTTCGCCTAGCCGGGTGTGGGAATCATGGAGTTTGTTTTTCTCCTCCCTGAACCGTGTCAATATACGTTCGCCCGTGGCCAGTTGCCTTTTGGCTTCTTGTTCACCCGCTTGTGCGACTTCCAATGCCTCTGTTGGATGATCTGACGATCTTGCCATAAGATATGCAACTATGTTAGGATTGCTGGTATATAATTCTGTTTTTCTCGATGGAGGGACACATTACCAGGCGATGCCTTCTTGGATTTCTCCAGTTCGGCTGTCGCAGAAGCTAGCTGGTTCCGACACTTTTCCAGCTCTTAAGACAACAGGTTGTTCTTCTCCGTAATTACCTAGTTTTACAATGATCCTAAATCAGCTGAATCAACTGCTTCATGTCCCGGGGGCTACTGGTATATAATTATCAGGTTTATACAATGGGAGCTCATCCGCATATCTTTCGAATGTTGGTCTGTGGCTCAAGCAATCCCGTCTTGAGCAGCTCGGATGTATGCATCAGCCGAGCTGATGGGGTTAAATGCCTCTTTTGTCCGGGGTTGCAAAGAGCGGCCCTCCGGCGCCGATGGTTCATGACGCTCTCCACTTTGGAGTTTGTGACGGACACATCATACGAATCCTCTGCCAAAGGACAATCTGGCGACACTCCCGTATCAGCCCTCGTCGTTACGAAAGGATCTGGAACACGGCTGTGGCGAGTGTGACTAGCAGGACTCTCATACAGAGTCCGGCGAACGCTCTTCCTGATAAGAAACGAACGGATAATGTCACAGTTGGATGTGACTGCCAGGGCATATTTACAAAGCCATACCTCTTTGATGACGGCTCAGATGTGTCTTCGCCTGCCTTCCTCTTCGAAAGATTGCCCGGTACGGGCGCCACTCTCTTTGAAGTCGCCTCTGGTGCAGGATGGCGCGCCAAGCGCCTCCCCTTTCGAGCACGAGATAGTGCGGTGGGTGAGGTAGAATGAGGAAGCTCTTTCGAAGGAAATGTCTCCTGGCTACTTACGTGTGAGGCAGGGAGAAGACCTGGATACTCAGCGGCGATGGCCACTTCCGTACCGTCATAGCTCGCCTGGTAGAACAGGACACCCCATCCTCGAGCTCCACGAATATATCCGGATCCTCTTAGAATCCAGGGTCAAGGTCCCGGTTGTGGTCCTATGACTGTGGGGCGGGGCTGTGGAGCCCCTTGGTGATCTTCCGCCATTCCTATTACAAATGGACGTATTAATATTCATGGAAAGTGACTCAGGGAGTAGATTGAGTATGGTAGTGGGATTGGAACTCACCCAGCTAGGCGGATTGTACATGGAAAATCCATCTCGCCGCTTAATACGACTGAATTCCTCTTTCTCCCCTTTGTATAGTTTGGCCAGTATTTTGGCCAAAGCGGCAGGGGTGTCCGGACCGTTCCAACCGCAGCAGTAGGCATCATCTTCCCCATTATAGTCTCACATGGGAAGCCTTCTATATTGAAGTGGTTGAACTCCTCGTACTATGGAAGTCGTCATTACCTCGACTATTGATAATCCAGAAAGGGCCAGCATCTTTATCTTGCTCATCAATTAAAGGACTTCCGCGCTATCTTCCTCCACGAGGCTCCGAGGGTGCCAGATGTGGCGTTTCTTCAAAGGAACGCTTGAAAATTTGGGTAGACTCATTCGGACTAGGTCGGGAAGGGTGATGTCCTCGATATAGAACCATTCAGAAGGCCACTCTTCGGATGCCTTCTTTGGCGTGCGGGACAGGTATCCGGACCCGGTGATGCACCATACCTCGGCTCCGCCCACATAAAATATTGATCCCACTTGGCTATGAGGGACGAGGCAGAATAGTTTCCTCCATAATTCAAAATGGGCCTCACAACCCAGGAATAGCTCACAAAGAGCAACGTTACTCGCGATATGCAGGATGGAGGCAGGAGTGAAATTGTGTAGTTGGAGGCCATAATACTCCAGAAGCCCTCGGAGGAATGGATGGATTGGAAATCCAACACCTCTCAGCAAGTAGGGAACAAAGCACACTCGTTCCCCCTGGATGGATTGGGGAAATTCTCCACCTGAGCTAGGACGTCGAAGGAAGTTAATCCTCCTCAAACAGGGAGTAGATCCACGGGGGCAAGAAAACCCTATGTCTGCAGCTTCACTAGCTGACTGTGGGATACGGAACATTTCTCCCAACTGCCTTTTCCGGGGCCGTGGGGACGGGAGGAAGAGCTGGGAGCACTAGCCATGTTGGAATGGTTTCTCCTAGCAAGCTCTGAGGATTCCTCGCTTGGTGTAGAATGGATCTGAAGATCCTAATTAAATAGATGCCTTTCTTACATGGTCAGGGTGGTATATCAAAAATACCCCGACCTCTCGTATTCGCTCGACACGTGGAAGCTAAAGTCATGAAGGTGTGGAAACCGATGGGCGTGACATTAAATGGAAAGCCGAATACTGCTCATTGAGTTAGGTACTTTGAAGTAATCGGAGGAGGAACCCGCCTTGCAATGTGATACGTCTCCAATGTCCCCTACAGCCAAGAGCATTCTAAAACACTTATAGTACTCTATTCTTATGCCAAGAAGAGGAAGCGCTTTGACCGACGGACCAAACGAGATAAGCGTGTTGTGCTGTGAGTGGGTCCAGTTTCTCGTTTTGAACTAGTTTGGTGTAGTAGTAACACTTAGTTTTGATTATTAGTTAGATTTTATATACTCCCTCCGTCTACTGAATAAATCATCTTAGATTGTGCACCGTGACCAAGGAAGAGGGGAAAACGAGAGAAATTAATATTTATTTGCTAATTAATAGCATTGCATGCAATGAACTAACCATTGCATGTCGTGTTTGGTAGTCTTAGTCATTGAAAACATGCATTCCCCACATCTCTTATTAGTGCATATGTCAAGAAACAAGAAACAAGGTGGGAGTTAGTGCACCGTGCCTAAGTATTTTGGGAGTATTTGGTTTTCGTAAGGTGACTTATACACCTAGACGGAGGGAGTAGGGCCTAATGTATTCTTCGAGGATGCCTTTTACTATTGATAGGCCTTTATATAATTTGAAAATTGTATCATTCGAAGATCCTTTTACATTCCGTTTTCGAAAAGAAAAAAGATTCGTTCACGTACAAATTTGACTGCATGCTTTGAGCAAGTTGCATGTCCTATACTGCTTCTGTTTGGATACTCTAACTTAGCTAGAGGTTAGACTAACTCATGACTAACCCAGAACTAACTCTAGCCAAAGAGGTGTTTCGGTGGCAGGGTTAGATTGACAATAAATGCACTTGATGGAGAGAGAAAAGTGATTTTCTAGTGGGCCCAAGGAGGTACTTAATGTGCGAAAGGTGAAGTGATGGTTGCTTTGCTAGAGAAACTTATTAATCTGCGAATATGGGAGTACCAACGGATTCAAGAAATAGAGAAATGATGGTTGCTTCGTCCCAGCAACTTACTGTGGCGAAGGTGGGGCTCTGTGATTTGACTCCTCACTAGTCATTACTAATGCGGCACAATGACCAGGGTGAATATTTCCCTGCAGTTGTGCACTCAATATTGTTGCACGGCAGGTGGAGCCGGATGAAGGATGTCCCACATGTCGACGAAACGAAGTTGAATTGTTTCTTTCATTGCTATCAATCCTTCAGGATTTGTTTATATGTACGCATAATTTTAATGAAATTGTACTGTGATGATATGAAGGTTTCAACATTGGTTCCCACAGGAAAAAAAGGTTTCAACTTAGGATTCATGTGTCCTCTTGCCTCAAGATTATCTCGTTACAACATTCATCAAATACAAATGAAACTACCATGGCTGCTAATGCATCTCAATGGTTCACAGATCAGCGCCAATATTCACATCACAACTGAAGACAAAGTTGTGAGAAGGTGTACAAATAAAGAAAAATATATAATTGATCGATAGTATTTGTAGGCATGGGTCCATTTCCTGGGCACAGTGTTCATTGCTTGGCAGCTAATTTCACCCAGGGATGGAGCCAAAAAGGGGGTGTACGGAGGACACCGCAAGCTGATCATTTTCTATTGTTCCACTAAAATCGAGCTGACCATCTCTGTTGGCAAAGATATCCAGTCAGTGTGATTACAATAATAGTGGAACTAGATGATGAAACATAACACACACAAATAGAAGCCGATCAACTCTGTGATCTCTCTTCAGGACTAACTACTTGTTATATAATATTAGGCAGGAGTTGGATGAAGAGCATAGCTAAACCAATCTCCCTAAAAGGTAGAGTGTCGGAGGGTTGGTGGTGGAGTGAAGTCTCACAAATGGTGGGAGAGGCCTTCTAGACAAATGGAGGGTACGAGTGTAATGACAATAAGAGAGGGTGGGGATGTCTGTCTATCTATGCACGTGCGTGTGAGAGACGGGTCGGGAGATATGAAAGGATTATGAGGGGAGAAGACATGGTTGTGGTAAGCATACGTAACTACATAGGAAGATCAACTGTCATGTGTCCGAGAAAGGGAGAGACATAACTAGTGAGGTAAGTCTATCGGTGCGTGGGGAAAAGAATTATAGTCGACCTAGCTATATGTAGGGAGATCAGTATGTATACATGAATGCATGTGTAGAAGAAAATAAGGTCTGTAGAGATAGATAGGGGGAGAGGGTGCGGCTAGGAGGTGGTGCGAGAGGCCTACTATGTCGAGGGGGGAGGAGTGTGCGACTATGAGATCGGTGAAAAGAGGGGCGGGAGTGTACACCTGTGTGTTACCATATTGGACATTGGGGGCATGGACGGTGAGAAGAGAAGAGGGGAAGTATTGAAGGAAATATGCCCTAGAGGCAATAATAAAGTTATTATTTATTTCCTTATATCATGATAAATGTTATTATTCATGCTAGAATTGTATTAACCGGAAACATAATACATGTGTCAATACATAGAAAAACATAGTGTCACTAGTATGCCTCTACTTGACTAGCTCGTTGATCAAAGATGGTTGTGTTTCCTAACCATAGATATGAGTTGTCATTTGATTAACGGGATCACATCATTAGGAGAATGATGTGATTGACTTGACCCATTTCGTTAGCTTAGCACTTGATCGTTTAGTATGTTGCTATTGCTTTCTTCATGACTTATACATGTTCCTACAACTATGAGATTATGCAACTCCCATTTACTAGCGGAATACTTTGTGTGCTACCAAACGTCACAACATAACTGGGTGATTATAAAGGATCTCTATAGGTGTCTCCGAAGGTACATGTTGAGTTGGCGTATTTCGAGATTAGAATTTGTCACTCTGATTGTCGGAGAGGTATCTCTGGGCCCTCTCCGTAATGCACATCACTATAAGCCTTGCAAGCAATGTAGCTACTGAGTTAGTTACAGCATGATGCATTATGTAACGAGTAAAGAGCCTTGCTAGTAACGAGATTGAACTAGCTATTGAGATACCAACGATCGAATCTCGGGCAAGTAACGTACCGATGACAAAGGGAAGAACGTATGTTGTTATGCGGTTTGACCGATAAAGATCTTCGCAGAATATGTAGGAACCAATATGAGCATCCAGGTTCCGCTATTGGTTATTGACCGGAGATGTATCTCGGTGATGTCTACATAGTTCTCGAACCCATAGGATCCGCACGCTTAAAGTTAGATGACGATTACATTATGAGTTTATGTGTTTTGATGTACCAAAGATAGTTCGGAGTCCCTGATGTGATCACGAACATGACGAGGAGTCTTGAAATGGTCGAGACATGAAGATTGATATATTGGACGACTATATTCGGACATCAGAATGGTTCCGGGGGTTATCGGATGTATATCGGAGTACCAGAGGGTTACCGGAACCCCCCGGGTGGTTTTAGTGGGCCTCATGGGCCCTAGTGGGGAAGAGGAGGGGCGGCCAGGGCAAGCCGCACGCCCCTCCCCCTCTAGTCTGAATTGGGCAAGGAGGGGGGGCGCCCCCCTTTCCTTCCTCTCCTCTCTCCCTTCCTTCCCCTCTCCTACTTGGACTAGGAAAGGAGGGAGTCCTACTCCCGGTGGGAGTAGGACTCCTCCCTGGCGCGCCTCCTCCTGGCCGGCCACCCCCTCCACCTTGATCCTTTATATAAGGGGGCAGGGGGCACCTCTAGACACAACAATTCATACTTGAGATCTATTAGCCGTGTGCGGTGCCCCCCTCCACCATATTCCACCGCGATAATATCGTAGTGTTGCTTAGGCGAAGCCCTGCGTCCGTAGAACATCATCATCGTCACCACGCAGTCATGCTAATGGAACTCTCCCTCGAAGCTCGGCCGGATTGGAGTGTGAGGGATGTCATGAAGCTGAACGTGTGCTGAACTCGGTTTGCCGTGCGTTTGTACTTGATCGGTCGGATTGTGAAGACGTACGATTACATCAACCGCATTGTGCTAACGCTTCCGCTTACGGTCTACGAGGGTACGTGGACATACTCTCCCCTCTCGTTTCAATGCATCACCATGATCTTGCGTGTGTGTAGGAAATTTTTGAAATTACTACGTTCCCCATCACTTGCATCCAAGCCTGGTTTTATGCGTAGATGTTAGATGCACGAGTAGAACACAAGTGAGTTGTGGGCGCTACAATGCATACTACTTACCAGCATGTCATACTTTGGTTCGGCGGTATTGTTGGATGAAGCGGCCCGGACCGACATTATGCGTACCCTTACGCGAGACTGATTCTACCGACGTGCTTTGCATATAGGTGGGTGGCGGGTGTCAATTTCTCCAACTTTAGTTGAACCGAGTGTGGCTATGCCCGGTCCTTGAGAAGGTTAAAACAACACTGACTTGACGAACTATCATTGTGGTTTTGATGCATAGGTAAGAACGGTTCTTGCTCAGCCCGTAGCAGCCACGGAAAACTTGCAACAAGAAAGTAGAGGACGTCTGACTTTTTTTTGCAGGGCATGTTGTGATGTGATATGGTCAAGATGTGATGCTATATTTTATTGTATGAGATGATCATGTTTTGTAACCGAGTTATCGACAACTGGGCCATATGGTTGTCGCTTTATTCTATGCAATGCAATCGCCCTGTAATTGCTTTACTTTATCACTAAGCGGTAGCGAGATAGTCATAGAAGCAATAGCTGGCGAAACGACAACGATGCTAAGATGGAGATCAAGGTGTCGCGCCGGTGACGATGGTTATCATGATGGTGCTTCGGAGATGGAGACCACACACATAAGATGATGATGGCCATATCATATCACTTATATTGATTGCATGTGATGTTTATCCTTTATGCATCTTATTTTGCTTTGATTGACGGTAGCATTATAAGATGACATCTCACTAAATTTCAAGGTATAAGTGTTCTCCCTGAGTATGCACCATTGCGAAAGTTCTTCGTGCTGAGACACCACGTGATGATCGGGTGTGATAGGCTCTACATTCAAATACAATGGGTGCAAAATAGTTGCACACGCGGAATACTCAGGTTAAACTTGACGAGCCTAGCATATATAGATATGGCCTCGCAACACCGAGACCGAAAGGTCGAGCGTGAATCATATAGTAGATATGATCAACATAGTGATGTTCACCATTGAAAACTACTCCATCTCATGTGATGATCGGACATGGTTTAGTTGATTTGGTTCGCGTGATCGCTTAGATGATTAGAGGGATGTCTATCTAAGTGGGAGTTCTAAAGTAATATGATTAATTGAACTTAAATTTATCATGAACTTAGTACCTAATAGTATTTTGCTTGTCTATGTTTGTTGTAGATAGATGGATCATGCTGTTGTTCCGTTGAATTTTAATGCGTTCCTTGAGAAAGCTAAGTTGAAAGATGATGGTAGCAATTACACGGACTAGGTCTGTAACTTGAGGATTATCCTCATTGCTGCACAGAAGAATTACGTCCTGGAAGCACCGCTGGGTGCCAGGCCTGCTGCAGATGCAACTGACGATGTTAAGAATGTCTGGCAGAGCAAAGCTGATGACTACTCGATAGTTCAGTTTGCCATGCTTTACGGCTTAGAACCGGGACTTCAACGATGTTTTGAACATCATGGAGCATATGAGATGTTCCAGGAGTTGAAGTTAATATTTCAAGCAAATGCCCGGATAGAGAGATATGAAGTCTCCAATGAGTTCTATAGTTGCAAGATGGAAGAGAATAGTTCTGTCAGTGAACATATACTCAAAATGTCTGTGTATAATAATCACTTGATTCAACTGGGAGTTAATCTTCCTGATGATAGTGTCATTGATAGAATTCTTCAATCACTGCCACCAAGCTACAAGAGCTTTGTGATGAACTATAATATGCAAGGGATGAACAAGACTATTCCCAAGCTCTTCGCAATGCTAAAAGCTGCGGAGGTGGAAATCAAAAAGGAGCATCAAGTGTTGATGGTCAACAAGACCACTAGTTTCAAGAAAAAGTGTAGAGGGAAGAAGAAGGGGAACATCAAGAAGAACGGAAAACAAGTTGATGCTCAAGAGAAGAAACCCAAGTCTGGACCTAAGCCTGAGACTAAGTGCTTCTACTGCAAGCAGACTGGAAGCGGAACTGCCCCAGGTATTTGGCGGATAAGTAGGATGGCAAGGTGAAAAAAGGTATATGTGATAGACATGTTATTGATGTGTACCTCACTAATGCTCGCAGTAGCACCTAGGTATTTGATACTGGTTCTGTTGCTAATATTTGCAACTCGACACAGGGACTACGGATTAAGCGAAGATTGGCTAAGGACGAGGTGACGATGCGCGTGGGAAATGGTTCCAAAGTCGATGTGATCGCGGTCGGCACGCTACCTCTACATCTACCTTCGGGATTAGTTTTAGACCTGAATAATTGTTATTTGGTGCCAGTGTTAATCATGAACGTTATATCTGGATCTTGTTTGATGCAAGACGGTTGTTCATTTAAATTAGAGAATAATGGTTGTTCTATTTATGTGAGTAATATCTTTTAGGGTCATGCACCCTTCAAGAGTGGTCTATTTTTATTGAATATCGATAGTAGTGATACACATATTCATAATGTTGAAGCCAAAAGATGCATAGTTGATAATGATAGTGCAACTTATTTGTGGCACTGTCGTTTGGGTCATATTGGTGTAAAGCGCATGAAGAAACTTCATACTGATGGACTTCTGGAATCACTTGATTATGAATCACTTGGTACTTTTGAACCATGCCTCATGGGCAAGATGACTAAAACGCCGTTCTACGGAACTATGGAGCGAGCAAAAGATTTGTTGGAAATCATACATACTGATGTATGTGGTCCAATGAACATATAGACTCGCGGCGGGTATCGTTATTTTCTCAACTTCACAGATGATTTATGCAGATATGGGTATATCTACTTAATGAAACATAAGTCTAAAACATTTGAAAAGTTTAAAAAATTTCAGAGTGACTTGGAAAATCATTGTAACAAGAAAATAAAGTTACTATGATTTGATCGTGGAGGAGAATATTTGAGTTACGAGTTTGGTTTACATTATGAAACAATGCAGAATATTTTCGCAACTCATGCCACCCAGAACACCAGAACGTGATGGTGTGTCCGAACATCGTAATCGTTCTTTACTAGATATGGTGCGATCTATGATGTCTCTTACTGATTTACCGCTATCATTTTGGGGTTATGCTCTAGAGACGGCCGCATTCACGTTAAATAGGGCACCATCAAAATCCATTGATACGACGCCTTATGAACTGTGGTTTAGCAAGAAACCAAAGTTGTCGTTTCTTAAAGTTTGGTGCTGCGATGCTTATGTGAAAAAACTTCAACCTGATAAGCTCGAACCCAAATCGGAGAAATGTGTCTTCATAGGATACCCAATGGAGACTATTGGGTACACCATCTATCACAGATCTGAAGGCAAGATTTTTGTTGCTAAATTTGGATCCTTTCTAGAGAAAGAGTTTCTCTCGAAAGAAGTGAGTGGGCGGAAAGTAGAACTTGATCAGGTAACTGTACCTGCTCCCTTATTGGAAAGTAGTTCATCACAGAAACTGGTTCCTGTGACAACTATACCAATTAGTGAGGAAGCTAATGATATTGATCATGAAACTTCAGATCAAGTTACTACCGAACCTCGTAGGTCAACAAAAGTAAGATCCACACTAGAGTGGTACGGTAATCCTATTCTGGAGGTCATGTTACTTGACCATGGCGAACCTACGAACTATGAGGAAGCGATGATGAGCCCAGATTCCGCGAAATGGCTTGAGGCCATGAAATCTGAGATGGGATCCATGTATGAGAACAAAGTATGGACTTTGGTTGACTTGCCCGATGATCGGCAAGCCATCAAGAATAAATGGATCTTCAAGAAGAAGACTGACGCTGATGGTAATGTTACTATCTACAAAGCTTTACTTCTTACAAAAGGTTTTCGACAAGTTCAAGGGGTTGACTACGATGAGACTTTCTCACCCGTAGCGATGCTTAAGTCTGTCCGAATCATGTTAGAAATTGCCGCGTTTTATGAATATGAAATATGGCAAATGGATGTCAAACCTGGATTCCTGAATGGATTTCTAGAAGAAGAGTTGTATTTGATGCAACCAGATAGTTTTGTCAATCCCAAAGGTGATAATAAAGTGTGCAAGCTCCAGCGATCCATTTATGGACTGGTGTAAGCCTCTCGGAGTTGGAATAAACGCTTTGATAGTGTGATCAAAGCATATGGTTTTATACAGACTTTTGGAGAAGCCTGTATTTAGAAGAAAGTGAGTGGGAGCTCTGTAGCATGTCTGATATTATATGTAGACGACATATTTTTGATTGGAAATGATATAGAATTTCTGGATTGCTAAAAGGATACTTGAATAAAAGTTTTTCAATGAAAGACCTCGGTGAAGTTGCTTATATATTAGGCATCAAGATCTATAGAGATAGATCAAGACGCTTTATTTGACTTTCACAAAGCACATACCTTGATAAAGTTTTGAAAAAGTTCAAAATGGATCAAGCAAAGAAAGGGTTCTTGCTTGTGTTACAAGGTGTGAAGTTGAGTCAGACTCAATGCCCGACCACAACAGAAGATAGAGAGAAAATGAAAGATGTTCCCTATGCTTCAGCCATAGGCTCTATCATGTATGCAATGCTGTGTACCAGAACTGATGTATGCTTAGCAATAATTTTAGCAGGGAGGTACCAAAGTAATCCAAGAGTGGATCACTGGACAACGGTCAAGAATATCCTGAAATACCTGAAAAGGACTAAGAATATGTTTCTCATTTATGGAGGTGACAAAGAGCTAGTCGTAAATGGTTACGTCGGTGCAATCTTTGACACTGATCCGGACGATTCTAAATCGCAAACCGGATACGTGTTTATATTGAATGGTGGAGCTGTCAGTTGGTGCAGTTCTAAACAAAGCATCATGGCGGGATCTACATGTGAAGCGGAGTACATAGCTGCTTTGGAAGCAGCAAATGAAGGAGTCTGGATGAAACAGTTCATATCCGATCTAGGTGTCATACCTAGTGCATCGAGACCAATGAAAATCTTTTGTGACAATACTGGTGCAATTGCCTTGGCAAAGGAATCCAGATTTCACAAGAGAACCAACACATCAAAAGACGCTTCAATGCCGTCCGGGAGCAAGTCCAGGTAGGAGACATAGAGATTTGCAAGATACATACGGATCTGAATGTTGCAGACCCGTTGACTAAGCATCTTCCACGAGCAAAACATGATCAGCACCAAGGCTCCATGGGTGTTAGAATCATTACTGTGGAATCTAGATTATTTACTCTAGTGCAAGTGGGAGACTGAAGGAAATATGCCCTAGAGGCAATAATAAAGTTATTATTTATTTCCTTATATCATGATAAATTTTTATTATTCATGGTAGAATTGTATTAACCGGAAACATAATACATGTGTGAATACATAGACAAACATAGTGTCACTAGTATGCCTCTACTTGACTAGCTCGTTAATCAAAGATGGTTGTGTTTCCTAACCATAGACATGAGTTGTCATTTGATTAACTGGATCGCATCATTAGGAGAATGATGTGGTTGACTTGACCCATTCCGTTAGCTTCGCACTTGATCATTTAGTATGTTGCTATTGCTTTCTTCATGACTTATACATGTTCCTACAACTATGAGATTATGCAACTCCCGTTTACTAGAGGAACACTTTGTGTGCTAACAAACGTCACAACGTAACTGGGTGATTATAAAGGAGCTCTACAGGTGTCTTCGAAGGTACATGTTAAGTTGGCGTATTTCGAGATTAGGATTTGTCACTCCGATTGTCGGAGAGGTATCTCTGGGCCCTCTCGGTAATGCACATCACTATAAGCCTTGGAAGCAATGTAGCTAATGAGTTAGTTACGGAATGATGCATTATATAACGAGTAAAGAGACTTGCCAGTAACGATATTGAACTACGTATTGAGATACCGATGATCGAATCTCGGGCAAGTTACATACCGGTGACAAAGGGAAGAACGTATGTTGTTATGCGGTTTGACCGATAAAGATCTTCGTAGAATATGTAGGAACCAATATGAGCATCCAGGTTCCGCTATTGGTTATTGACCGGAGACGTGTCCCAGTCATGTCTACATAGTTCTCGAACCCGTAGGGTCCGCACACTTAAAGTTACATGACGGTTATATTATGAGTTTATGTGTTTTGATGTACCGAAGATAGTTCGGAGTCTCAGATGTGATCACGGACATAACGAGGAGTCTCGAAATGGTCGAGACATGAAGATTGATATATTGGACGACTATATTCGGACACCAGAATGGTTCCGGGGGTTATCAGATGTATACCGGAGTACCGGCGGGTTACCAGAACCCCCCGGGGGTTTTAGTGGGCCTCATGGGCCCTAGTGGATAAGAGGAGGGGCGGCCAGGGCAGGCCGCGCGCCCCCTCCCCCTCTAGTCCGAATTGGACAAGGAGGAGGGGGCAGCGCCCCCCTTTCCTTCCTCTCCTCTCTCCCTTCCTTCCCCTCTCCTACTTGGACTAGGAAAGGAGGGAGTCCTACTCCCGGTGGGAGTAGGACTCCTCCCTAGCGCGCCTCCTCCTGGACGGCCGCCCCCTCCCCCTTGATCCTTTATATACGGGGGCAGGGGGGCACCTCTAGACACAACAATTGATCCTTGAGATCTATTAGCCGTGTGCGGTGATCCCCTCCACCATATTCCACCTTGATAATATCGTAGCGGTGCTTAAGCGAAGCCCTGCGTTAGTAGAACATCATCTTCGTCACCATGCTATCATGCTGACGGAACTCTCCCTCGAAGCTCGGCTAGATCGGAGTGCGAGGGACGTCATCGAGCTGAACGTGTGCTGAACTCGGAGGTGCCGTGCGTTTGGTACTTGATCGGTCGGATTGTGAAGACGTACGACTACATTAACCGCATTGTGCTAACGCTTCCGCTTATGGTCTATGAGGGTACGTGGACATACTCTCCCCTCTCGTTGCTATACATCACCATGATCTTGCGTGTGCATAGGAAAATTTTGAAATTACTACGTTCCCCAACAAGTATATGTTTGTGGTAGGCACTCTTGGCTAGAGAGGTATATCGACCGGTGTGTGCCGGAAAGAAGGAGTTGGGGGCCTACACACACCGCGGGTGAACGACCTAAAGAGAAATAATGAATGTGTGTGCTGGAGGGGACGCTGAGGGAGGGTGAGAGGGGGGCGGGCGTGTGCATGCACGATAGAAAATTAGTGCTAGCTAGCTACAAAGAGAAGAGGATCATGAAGGTGTTAAAGACGAACATAGATCATAATTCAATATAAAGAGTGGATACGGATACTTGAAGAAGATTTCATAATGTAGAACATTGATTATAATTTGGGCTAATGTGTGGATTTTGCAGCTCAGGGCTAAACACTTGTCATAATGTAGTGGGTGGGGAACTATACTTTGTGTGATAAACACGGTGTACGTTAGATTATGAATATCTAGTTAGTACATGAAATGTACTATTATTTGGAATCAACATCAAGTGTATTCAAAAAATTGAATTCGAGTTCATATAGTACACATACTTCATATCTATCTCTATAGTAATCATGTGGTGTGTTGTTAAGGTAATACAATAATGATGGTTGAAGTTGGCAACAATCATGATTGTAGATTCTTATTGAAATCGAGAAACGAATTCAAATTCAGTTCGAATTGCAGCGGTAGTATAGATATTTGGAATGCACTAAAATGTTGGCATGAGTAGGTTACTAGCATTATACAGCAAGAATTTTTTTTTAATTGGACATAACGTGGATCCATACTCCCTCCTTCCATCTATAGAGGGCGTAATGCGTTTTTTAAGACCGCCTTTGACTATTGACAGGATTAATAGTACATGACATGCACAACGTGAACATTATATCATTGAAAGCTCCTTTCACACACGAATTTAATGGTGTGCTTTGTGTAAGTTGCTTGTCATATATTATTGCTCTAATATTTGGTTGGTCAAATTTAGCCTCGAAAAACGCATTAGGCCCTATATAGATAGAAGGAGGGAGTAGCTTTGAATAGCATTGTATAGTAAAATGGGACAAGACTGTCTCTTTATGTGGTGTAAATATTTTTTTTTGTTAACGGAAGTGATAATTGATTTGATACGTACAAGTATAATATTACACATTAGGCTTGTCCATAAAATTCAAATCGCGGCTTGTTATATCCCGAAAATTCAGATATCGTGCTTCCAAAACTGGCGCCTTCACAACCCGCGCCTTGCTATCCCGAAATTACAATGCACGCGAAAACTCCCTCTAACTGCCAAATCCCGACAGGCGAAATCCCCCTTCTATCCCTGAGTCAAAATGGACGCTAGTTCAAATCGGTGGGGGTACTTTTGTAACACACCCTACATTTTGGACAAGCGCATCCCTAAGTCATGGTGCCCCTCCCATTGCCTCCTTTTCGCCATTCGAAATATGGCCGCCATAACCTCTCCGCTCTAGCCGCGAAACCCCACACTCCTCCGTCCACCACCTCACCGTTGCCCAGAAGGAGCCACTTCCCTGACAATGTCGTCCACTGCAATAGCTCGACGTCCCTCATCCACCTCCCTGGATGAAGATCCGTTGTCCATCTTGTCGTCAGGCCGGTTCAGCTGCCCCGTCCTCCACCTCCAAGGAGTTGCTCCGACGATTGCCTCATCTATCGCGGCTGCTCCATCCCCACAGCGTCGGCTTAACCTACTCCACTGGAACTGCAGCATCCTCACCGACTCCTCGGACAAAGCCGAGGCCTACTCGGCGCCACCAAATCTTGTCCACCTTACTAATGAACTGGTTCACCGAAATGAGTTTCATATACTAGTACATGCTAAACCTGTTATGTGTCTGCTTGTTTCTTCTTTTAGAATTCTGACAAAATATTGGGGAAGAGTGCCCTGTTAAGCAATGATAAAGGAAGTAATGCAGATAAGGATCGTGAGACATCTTTGTTGGTTTCCAACAAAGCTGAGAAAACAGCCAAGGAAAACTATCTTGAAGACAGTGAGGCAACCCCAAAGTCATGTCTTGGTTTAGTGTTCGAGTTACTGGCCACTACCGCTTGCATTAGCTATTCAAACTCACTGTCTGAATCAGTTCGGTTTCTTGAGTCTCAACTACAAGCTGAAAGACATCAATCAGCTATGCTGCGACAGGAAGCGGAAGGACTGCGGAAGTCCCTGGAGCATTCAGACGCATACTTTCTGGTGCAACAGCAAGTGTTGGAGGATTTTAGCATCAAACAGGACAAAGCTAATAAGCTTGCTAAGCTTATTGCCAGCATTTTGGATACCCAGGATAACGTTTCTTGACCTCTTCTGAAGTTGTTTCAGTCATCGACTTGTTTTACTGTCGTGTTTATTTGCACTGGTGGCCAATTTTGACGGCCAGTGTATGTAATATGCTGCTTTGTTCGCAATATTTGCACAGATGGCGAACTTTGTTGCCAAGTGGATGTAATATGTGTAATAGGTGTAATAGGCTAGCGTAAGTTACTTGCTTATTCATTTCCTTATTGTCTTGTTTATTTGTTTGCTTGTAGTCAATACAGTTCTTTTTCCGCGGTTTGCTGGTGGTTGCAATAACCTATTTTTTGAAACTAGGCCACAATAACCATGGGCTATATATTTACTGTAGTTACCGTGGGCCTCCTACGGGCCGTAGAAACAATGGGCCTTCTAAGGGCCGTAGAAAAATGGGCCTTCTACGGGGCGTAGAAACAATGGGCTTTCTACGGGGCCGTAGACACAATAGGCCTTCTACGAGTTGTATCATTAATGGGCGCGGCAAAATCCCGTCCCGAACCCCCGAGAACGCAAGTTTCCACCCTGCCCCTACTGTGCCCCGTATCCCAAAAAAGCGGTTGGCGGCAGGGATATTTCAGCCCGCGCTCTTTCCCCACCCCCTTCCGCCGCCGCTCGCCATTGGTTCCGCCCGTCCACCGACGGTGATTCCGGCCAAATCTACGGACCGAATCGTGCCACGGGGGCGCCCCTACCCTCTTCCACCGAGCCACTGCCCCGGCTCCCCGGATCCACCGATCCAAGCCGCCCCTAACCGCCATCGCTGCCCGGGATCCGCTGCCCACGAGCCACCCCTAGTCGTCACTGCCACCTCCACATCCCTTGCCGGAGAGCCACCGCCCCGAGCGGCCGGTGTGTATGTACTTGTGCTAGTGCCGATCGGTATGCATAGTTAATTAACACCGCAGGCATGTTTGTGAATGTAGATGGAATTGAGCCCGTGCGAGAAGTTTTTACTAGACGATTCGTCCGATTTGGACGACTCGAATGTTGAGATGGTGCTTGTCAACTACTGCCAGTAGACTTTGGTGATGGCCCTTGCCGTCAAGGAGCACGAAGATGAGAACGGAAAGAGGCTCAATTCCTCAAAATTGGCATCTCAAAAACGAGATATTGATGCAAGACAACTTCACGGATAGTCCAACATATCCACCGCACCTCTCCCGAAGAAGGTATCGAATGCACCGATCTCTCTTTGTGAAAATTGTGCAAGCTTGCGAGGCCAATTGTCAGTATTTTACTCAAAGAAGAAAAGCTTCTGTTGACACCTTATTTTGGCATGACATAAAAGTAAAATAATATGACCTCGAGTGAAAGGGTTTTCAGCATGAAAAGTTTCATGTCGCCGAGTGGAACAACTTTGATGTTTCGTTTATCGTATTCCAACCTTATCTTATGGACCGAAATTGTACTCTGAGTGGCAGGATTTAGTGTTCTGAGTGGTTTTCGGCCGATCACACTTTCAATACGGCCTCGTATGAAGGAGCACTCTAAAGGAATAGTCTTCGTCTTGTCAAGGCAATTGATTTTGATATATAAATTATCTCAATCCGAGTTCATATGCAAAAGTTACAGACAATACACTACAGACCGAACCTAAACGAAAATATGGCGCGAAGTACCACACACCCTGTTGTTGGGGAACATTGCACAAAATAAAAAAATTCCTACGCTTCACCAAGATCAATCTATGGAGTCATCTAGCAACGAGAGAGAGGATAGCATCTACATACCCTTGTAGATCGCGAGCGGAAGCGTTAAAGAGAACAGGGTTGAGGGAGTCGTACTCGTCGTGATCCAAACCACTGATGATCCTTGTGCCAAACGGACAGCACCTCCGCGTTCAACACACATACGGTTAGGAAGACGTCTCCTCCTTCTTGATCCAACAAGGGGAAGGAGAGGTTGATGGAGATCCAGCAGCACGACGCGTGGTGGTGGATGCAGCTGCGATGTCGGCAGGGCTTTGCCAAGCTTCAGCTAGAGGGAGAGGTGGTGCATGGGGAGAGGGAGGCCCCAGGGACTTGGGGGTGCGGCTTCCCTCCCTCCACCCTCTTTATATAGGGCCCCATAGGGGGAGCGTCGGCCCTAGGAGATCCAATCTCCAAGGGGGCGGCGGCCAGGGGGGAAACTTGCCCCCCAAGCCAGGTGGAGGCGGCCCCACCCCTATGGTTTCCAACCTAGCCGCAGGGGGGCCCAAGGGGGGGGGGCACACCAGCCCACCAGGGGCTGGTTCCCCTCCCACTTCAGCCCATGGGGCCCTCCAGGATAGGTGGCCCCACCCGGTGGACCCCCAGGACCCTTCCGGTGGTCCCGATACAATATCGGTGACCCCCGAAACTTTCCCGATGGCCGAAGCCTGACTTCCTATATATAATTCTTCACCTACGGACCATTTCGGAACTCCTCGTGATGTCCGGGATCTCATCTGGGACTCCGAACAACTTTCGGGTTACTGCATACTAATATCTCTACAACCCTAGCGTCACCGCACCTTAAGTGTGTAGACCCTACGGGTTCGGGAGACATGCAGACATGACTGAGACGCCTCTCCGGTCAATAACCAACAGCGGGATCTGGATACCCATGTTGGCTCCCACATGCTCCTCGATGATCTCATCGGATGAACCACGATGTCGAGAATTCAATCAATCCCGTATACAATTCCCTTTGTCAATCGGCACATTACTTGCCCGAGACTCGATCATCGGTATCCCAATACCTCGTTTAATATCGTTACCGGCAAGTCACTTTACTCGTACCGTAATGCATGATCCCGTGATGAGACACTTGGTCACATTCAGCTCATTATGATGATGCATTATCGAGTGGGCCCAGAGATACCTCTCCATCATACGGAGTGACAAATCCCAGTCTCAATTTGTGCCAGCCCAACAGACACTTTCGGAGATACCTGTAGTGCACCTTTATAGTCACCCAGTTACATTGTGACGGTTGGCACACCCAAAGCACTCCTATGGTATCCGGGAGTTGCACAATCTCATGGTCTAAGGAAATGATACTTGACATTTGGAAAAGCTCTAGCAAAACGAACTGCACGATCTTTGTGCTACGCTTACGATTGGGTCTTGTCCATCACATCATTCTCCTAATGATGTGATCCCGTTATCAATGACATCCACTGTCCATAGTCAGGAAACCATGACTATCTGTTGATCAACGAGCTAGTCAACTAGAGGCTCACTAGGGACGTGTTGTGGTCTATATATATTCACACATGTACTACGATTTCCGGATAACACAATTATAGCATGAACAATAGACAATTATCATGAACAAGGAAATATAATAATCCATTTTATTATTGCCTCTAGGGCATATTTCCAACACCTGTCTGATGGGTCGCGCGAGCAATTAGGCCCTCAAGATGGCCTTGAATCGAAAAACCTTCAACACGGAAACTTTCGTCTCGTCGAGCCGATCGATTTTCATATATAATTCGTCTCAATCCGAGGTTGTATGAGACCTGGAGAGACAAATCAAGATCAGGTTATGTTTTCAGTCGGGAATTCCGAGTGAAAAGCTTAGCATGCGAGTGAAAACTTACCGATCGAGTAAAAGTTTGCCGTCCGAGTGAACTTATTTTCATCCGAGTGAAAATATAGTTATCCGAGTGAAAAGATTACCGTCGGGATGAAAGCTTGCCGATTGAGTAAGAGATTGCCTTTCGAGTGAAAATATAGTCATCCGAGTGAAAGATTGTCTTCCGAGTGAAAATTTTGCCATCCGAGTGAAAGATCCTAACATCCGAGTGCAAAAGTCCAGTCGGATGATCCGAGTGAACGACTCTAATATCCGAGTGGATGAGCTCGAATCCGAGTGAAACTGAACATGTGCCCGAAAGTTTATCAAGATTACCTCGGATGGAGAAGTGTTCAATACGGAAGTTGTGCATATCGTCAAAACGGTAAACTTTGGTTTTGGAGTCATCATCATCAGAGATAGTATATGGCCTGCAAATTCACTACGAGACTCGGACAATCCAGTCTGCTGCAAGACAGAGTCCGACTAGAAGGTAAAGATGACCTCGAAAAGTATTCAAGATGGCCTTATTTGAAAAAGTGATCAACATGAGAGTTGTTCTTATCGTCAAGGCACACAAGTTTGATACT
Source organism: Triticum aestivum (assembly GCF_018294505.1). Lineage (NCBI taxonomy): Eukaryota > Viridiplantae > Streptophyta > Magnoliopsida > Poales > Poaceae > Triticum > Triticum aestivum. The sequence goes on along the minus strand of NW_025228198.1, from coordinate 62,315 downwards.
TGGGCCATATTGATCGGAGATCATATGCAAGCTCGACGGCCCGCGCAAAGAGGAATACAGAAGTTGGGCCCGATTCAGACTGAATCCGAGTTGGAATAGAACTAGGACTCTAGGACGTTAATTGATGTAAATTTTTGTAAGGAAAGCCTAGATGAATCGTTTACTTCTATGGGAAGTCCACCAGCCTCTTATATATGTTGGGGGTGATGGCCGACTGAACAACACCAATTGAACCAATCAATCTATTACACTTTTGTGTTCATCTATCTTTATCCCCTACCCTTGTATATTTCTTTCTCGTTCTTCATTCGTTCTTCGCATTGGAGGGAAGCGATCCACAAGGCTCTAGGGGCGAGCGAATTGACCTAGGGCAGCCCATAGCTGCCGCACTCCCTGATGGGGTCCCTCCCGGGCGTGTGGGGTTTCGGGTCTTCAAAAGCGCCCACCGACTGTCCTGCTTATCGTACTGTCGGTCCGGTCTCCTTTGACGTAAGTTGCGGTGCATCGCCCCCGGCGTCGAGGGTACACGTGACGTGTTCATGTGTCAACAGCTGCGGGCTTGAAGGGATTTAGTGCATATCAAAAATCTCAGCTGCTATGCGGGTAATTGCATACGACATTCCGGCTGACTATGCCGATGAGTACCTTCGCATTGGTGAAGATACTACAATTGAGTCAGTGCGTAGGTTTGCCAAAGTGATCATCCATGTCTTTGGTCCTGAATATCTTCGGGTACTCAACGAGGATGACACAAAAAAATTGATGGCAGCTAATGATAGAAGAGGCTGGCCTGGCATGCTAGGTAGCATATATTATATGCATTGGACATGTAAAAATTGCCCAAAGGCATGCCAGGGAATGTATTGTGACAAGTCGCATGAGGCAACAATTGTGCTAGAGGCCGTAGCATCCGAGGATTAATGAATTTGGCATTGCTTTTTTGTTATGCCGGGTACTCTCAATGATATCAATATGTTGTGACGGTCTCATTTATTTGCTAGGCTTGCTCGTGGTGATGCTCCTGTTTGCAACTACACTATCCATGGACATGAATACACAAAGGGGTACTATCTTGGAGATGGTATATACCCTCCTTGGTGCACATTTGTCAAGGGCATCAGAGAGGCCCAAACTAGGAAATAATGTGAATTTACAAGGGTACAAGAGGCAACCCGAAAAGACATTGAAAGAGCACTCAGGGTTTTGCAATATAGGTTTGCCATTGTTTGTGGTCCTCCTCGTTTTTGGGACAAGCGAACCTTGAAAAACATCATGACATGTTGTGTTATTCTTCACAATATGATTATCGAAGCTGAGATAGGCATGAACTTGGAGTTCCTCTACTACAATGTGGGTAGCCGTGTCAAACCAGTTAGAGGCCCTAACCGCACTAGAGCTTTTCTTCAGACCTACAAGGAGATTGAAGAGGCAAACACCCACTTTCAGCTTTAGGAGGATCTCATTGAGCACCATTGGCAAAGGGCTGGCCAGTAACACATTCCATTTTCCATTCATTTTCATTAATTCATTTGTGATTTGTATTCGGGACAATTTTTGTATTGAATTATTCAGTTTGCTTTGGTGATTTGAATAATTATTGTAATTTGGATAATTGTTGTATTGTCAAAATGACATTTTTCCTTATATTGCAAATTAGCAATTCTGAATATGTGCATATGTATCAAATTTAGATAAAACTGCAAACGACTTTGCAGGCCGGCGCGGGTGGGCACAGAGTAAGACACCACATAGCAGAACTGTAAAATGGAATATCCGTGAATATTCCTTTTTACAGTTCTGTTTTGCGGGGTCTGACTCTTCGCCCGCCCGCGCCGGCCGGCAAAGCCGTTTTTCGACGAACTGTAAACGCGTTTTGTGTGTCGACGTTATACGAGGTCTGATAGAGATGCTCTAAGTCTTTCACAGCTCTCGGAAGCAAAACTAGCTGCTAGAGTGCCTTGTTCCCTCATCCAATTTTGAACGAGTCAATAATTTCTCAAAGCTCTCTCATCCAATTATTTTATTCTATACACTATGCTTCTTAAATTTTGAAGGCGCATAATTAATTGAGGTATTCAATTTAGATTTGGGTCATCCAGTTTTAACCTGGTCAGCAATTTCTCTAGCTACCCCATTCAATTCTTTTAGTTCACTATGTTCCCTAATTTTGAAGCTCTTTCATTCAGGTATTCAATTTTGAATTTGGTTTACGATTTTAACTATGCCAATGATTTTACAAATCAATCACCAGCAACCGGCTTATAACAACATAATAATCCGGTGCACCTTCCCATCACCTGGAAAAAAGATGCGTCATCATGTGATATTGTTGCACTAATATAGTATATATGCAGCCATCGACACAAAAAATTCCCCACATAAATATAGTTTGGTTAGCGTATAACACCTAATCACACCAGGAAAGGCCCACCAAATCAACGCGTTATGAATAAAAATAAAACACACTATCATCTCCCGTACCCGCCAAACTAAATATTCCATCAGTTTCAAATATATATTATTATTTTTTCAAAAAAAATAAAAAATTATTTATTTTTGACCAAGTTGAGAGAAAAAATATCGACATCCATAATATTAAACAAAAAAGGTATAGAAATTCATTTCACGATTAATCTAAAAATACTGATTTGGTATTATGGTTTTTGACATATTTTTGTATAAATTTAGTCAAATTGAAAAGGTTTGCCTTTTCAAAAAGGCAATATACCTTATATATGTTTAAACAGAGTGATTATTTGTTAATAAAGCCAACAACACGAACGACACAACAAAGCGCGTCCAACCCTTCTAGTTGGGATGATTTTCAAAAGAGTGTAGATTCACTCATTTTACTTCGTATGTAGTCACTTGTTAAAATGCCTAGAAAGACAAATATTTACGAACGGAGGGAGTAGTTGGGATGATTTTCAAAAGAAAAGTAGTGACGGTGCTCGATGATGCATGGCCAAATTTATCAGGAATGACCCCGTGTATGCATGCATGCATGCATTTCTCGGGACATTTACTTGAACCATCGAAAATAAAGCTTTCTGGCACCAATATGTGGTTGGGTAAAAATAAGGAGGAATGGCCACCGTGCACCCAGATCGGCATGCATGTCACTTACAACGTCAGGTTGTCCATGTATCTCTCATGGCCACACTTTCTTCTCCTAAGCATGCTATTTAACCGGGCAATGGGAACTCCATCCAGAAACCATCATTTCCTCATCAACAACCTCCTTCTCAACCCCCTGGTCATACGTACCTTGTGGAAGTAGTCTCAAGAAAGAATGGCGCTGAATACTAGGAATGCAATCGTTGCCCTTCTCCTCCTCGTCGTGATGGTCTCAACACCAGCGGTAACTGCCCAAGAGGACTGCTGGGACAAATGTTTCAAGGACTGCAAGGCAAAAATGGCAATGGAAGTTTGCAACCAAAAGTGCATTGACTTTTGCAAGTATCAAGCTGGAGCCGGAGAATATGTTAAGATGGCTGGCGATAAACTCAAGGAGACCAAAACTGCCTCTCCGGAACAGGCCACTAAACTCAAGAATGAAGCTAGCACCTACTTAGAACGTGCCAAAGTCCTCAGTGATAAAGCCGTGACCCCGTGAGTGTGATTTTGTCCGTCATAGTGTCTATGGATGTTTTATTTATTTATTTAATTGTGGAGGTTGCATCCCACATTTTTTAGTTTCTTTCATTTTTTGTCTCTTTGTTAACAGACCGTCTTTTGTATTACGACGACATGCTTGTTCCAGTGACTCCCTTTCTCTGTTTTGATTCTCGAGTTTACTCATGTATAATGATTTTCCAATGATTTAATTGGCTATATAATAATAAGGTTTCTTGCTTCCTTTTTAATGCCATATTCTCCTATTTTATTTTATTTTATCTGCATGCAACAAGGATTGGAAACTTGAAGGTGTGTGAAAACAATCCGTCTACATTCAACAACAATTTAGGCACGCACGCATATTCTAGAAAAGTATCCGTGCAAGTTGTTGCACATTTTTTTTAGAAAATGTTGTTCGTATATATCTAAAAAAATCTATCACCCTGTCATTCGCATGTTTTCTTAAAGGAAACATCATGTAATTTGTCCGTGCGTTGTAAACAAAGAAATGGAAAACACCAGGAAACCACATCAATTAAACCGTTTTTCCTAGGAAATACTCGCAGGCGAAAACATGGTGGCTGAGACAGAATAGGGCATCTATAATCCCCACAGCCACTGAGGCAATCGCGCTTAGTATTATTATTATTTTCAAGTCCTATGTCTGGATAAACAGAATATTTCCGGTCCGGTTGGGGAAAAAACAACTGTACCGCTAAAATTACACAAGAGGGTTATGCAAAGAAGTGGTAGCGCAGTACGAAAATTTCTTGTTACATATTTTTCTCTTTTGAGAACCGGTTACCAAATAGGAAAACTTGGCACTTCACATTCCGTCCGGGAATATTTTCGGTTCCGTGCTACTAAAGAAAGAGAGGACCACACATGCATCCAGTCAGGGAATATCTTCACCTTTGCAGTTTCATCAGGGAGTATATATTTTCACTTTTGGCATTTGAACCTGAGGTGATTTAGGTGGAACAAATTGCCTATGCCCACAACATGATGATTTTCTACTTCATTACACATTCGGTTAATTATGCACTATATATATATATATATATATATATATATATATATATATATATATATATATCTACATCCGTTGTCTTGGATTTTCAGAATGTGTTAATACTTTGCTCCATTCTGCAATACATCTCAACTTTTTCTTTTCTTTCGAACTGGGGCTCATCCAGCTTCCATTTGATACTGTTAATGGAAACAACACCATACAAGCTTGACAAAGCTCTATATGGACTGAAACAGGCTCCCAGGACATGGTACTCACGACTAATTAAGTCAGAAACTGCAAACACTTGGTTTGGTTCCTCCAAAATTTGACACATCCTTGTTCGTTTACAATAAGTCAAATACCACTATATTTATTCTTATTTACGTTGATGATATCATTGTCACAAGTTCATCTGATGAGGCTGTGACAGGTTTGTTAAAGGAGCTGAGTGCTGAGTTTGCCCTTAAGGATCCGGGAGACCTACATTTCTTTCTAGGAATTGAAGTTAAAAAACATGGAGACAGTCTTCATCTCTCTCAGGAAAAGTATGCCACCGATCTGGTACGGAGAGTTGGGTTGCAAGGATAGAAGCATACACCAACACCACTATCTAGTACAGAAAAACGGTCACTTACTGAGGGGGAACCCTTGAGTGAGGAAGATATAGTACCAGATATAGATGTTTAGTGGGAGCACTTCGGTACATAACTTTAACAAGGCCTGATATTTCTTTTACTCTCAACAAAGTATGTCAGTTTCTTCATGCTCCCACCAAAACTCATTGGACTGCTGCAAAACGCATAGTGAGATATGTGAAAGATACTATGAATCTTAGTCTTACCTTCAACAAGTCCTCTTCCACTCTTGTTAGTGCTTTTTCTGATTCTGACTGGGCAGCATGTCCAGATGACAGACGCTCCACTGGTGGTTTTGCAATATTCTTTGGGCCAAACTTGGCATCCTAGTGTGCAAAGAAAGAAGCCATGGTGTCAAGGTCAAGTACAGAAGTTGAGTATAAAGCACTAGCTAATGCCACAATAGAGATTATATGGGTTTAGTCCATGTTGAAAGAGCTTGGTGTGAAGCACACTCGAATTCCATGTCTATGGTGTGATAATCTCGGTGATACTTATCTATTTGCTAATACAGTCTTTCATTCCAGGACGAAACACATTGAGATAGACTTCCACTTTGTTCGAGAAAGGGTAGCTAATAAGAAATTGGAGATCCGTTTTGTGCATTCACGAGATCAGGTTGCAGATGGATTCACAAAGGAATTACCTACAAGGAACCCTGAAGAATTCAAGCCTAATCTCAACTTAACCAAGTTGTGATTAAGGGAGGGTGTCAAACGACACATATTGCATCGTGTGATAGCCGGCTCCACTCCTTGTAACCGAAGACTACAGATAGGGATAGAGATAGGTAGTTTATATTCTCTGTTATCTCTTGTAACTAGATATCTCTTCCTTCCTTCCCAAGTCTGTAATCCCAACAACTTGTATGCTGTCCAAGGAGTGGCTCCCCTGGTTATATAACATGCAAGCGTCACCCAGAGCTGGGGTACGACGTTTCCCGCAGGGCTCATGCAGGTTCCATTTGATGTTGTTAATGGAAACAACATCATAAACGCACAAAATGCAACAAAATGGTAAATTAGAAGCCTCCACATGCGGCCTACTAAAAGGTGGTTTTGACACCTTTATGGGAGGGCTAGCAAGGTGGGTACAAGCGAGTACGTAGTTAGCATTTTGGGCCGTGTGGATGTGGAGTTCTTGCATGTAACCATCTTGTAAGAATATTGTGGATGGGGTCGTTTCCCTCCTCCTATAATACATGATACACACACTCGTG
>NW_025228198.1:54358-55543 GCF_018294505.1 Triticum aestivum | reverse complement strand
GAGAATATGTTAAGATGGCTGGCGATAAACTCAAGGAGACCAAAACTGCCTCTCCGGAACAGGCCACTAAACTCAAGAATGAAGCTAGCACCTACTTAGAACGTGCCAAAGTCCTCAGTGATAAAGCCGTGACCCCGTGAGTGTGATTTTGTCCGTCATAGTGTCTATGGATGTTTTATTTATTTATTTAATTGTGGAGGTTGCATCCCACATTTTTTAGTTTCTTTCATTTTTTGTCTCTTTGTTAACAGACCGTCTTTTGTATTACGACGACATGCTTGTTCCAGTGACTCCCTTTCTCTGTTTTGATTCTCGAGTTTACTCATGTATAATGATTTTCCAATGATTTAATTGGCTATATAATAATAAGGTTTCTTGCTTCCTTTTTAATGCCATATTCTCCTATTTTATTTTATTTTATCTGCATGCAACAAGGATTGGAAACTTGAAGGTGTGTGAAAACAATCCGTCTACATTCAACAACAATTTAGGCACGCACGCATATTCTAGAAAAGTATCCGTGCAAGTTGTTGCACATTTTTTTTAGAAAATGTTGTTCGTATATATCTAAAAAAATCTATCACCCTGTCATTCGCATGTTTTCTTAAAGGAAACATCATGTAATTTGTCCGTGCGTTGTAAACAAAGAAATGGAAAACACCAGGAAACCACATCAATTAAACCGTTTTTCCTAGGAAATACTCGCAGGCGAAAACATGGTGGCTGAGACAGAATAGGGCATCTATAATCCCCACAGCCACTGAGGCAATCGCGCTTAGTATTATTATTATTTTCAAGTCCTATGTCTGGATAAACAGAATATTTCCGGTCCGGTTGGGGAAAAAACAACTGTACCGCTAAAATTACACAAGAGGGTTATGCAAAGAAGTGGTAGCGCAGTTTCATCAGGGAGTATATATTTTCCGCTAAAATTACACAAGAGGGTTCTCTTTTGAGAACCCGTTACCAAATAGGAAAACTTGGCACTTCACATTCCGTCCGGGAATATTTTCGGTTCCGTGCTACTAAAGAAAGAGAGGACCACACATGCATCCAGTCAGCGAATATCTTCAGCTTTGCAGTTTCATCAGGGAGTATATATTTTCACTTTTGGCATTTGAACCTGAGGTGATTTAGGTGGAACAAATTGCCTATGCCCACAACATGATGATTTTCTACTTCATT
>NW_025228198.1:45274-52717 GCF_018294505.1 Triticum aestivum | reverse complement strand
TACTTATCTATTTGCTAATACAGTCTTTCATTCCAGGACGAAACACATTGAGATAGACTTCCACTTTGTTCGAGAAAGGGTAGCTAATAAGAAATTGGAGATCCGTTTTGTGCATTCACGAGATCAGGTTGCAGATGGATTCACAAAGGAATTACCTACAAGGAACCCTGAAGAATTCAAGCCTAATCTCAACTTAACCAAGTTGTGATTAAGGGAGGGTGTCAAACGACACATATTGCATCGTGTGATAGCCGGCTCCACTCCTTGTAACCGAAGACTACAGATAGGGATAGAGATAGGTAGTTTATATTCTCTGTTATCTCTTGTAACTAGATATCTCTTCCTTCCTTCCCAAGTCTGTAATCCCAACAACTTGTATGCTGTCCAAGGAGTGGCTCCCCTGGTTATATAACATGCAAGCGTCACCCAGAGCTGGGGTACGACGTTTCCCGCAGGGCTCATGCAGGTTCCATTTGATGTTGTTAATGGAAACAACATCATAAACGCACAAAATGCAACAAAATGGTAAATTAGAAGCCTCCACATGCGGCCTACTAAAAGGTGGTTTTGACACCTTTATGGGAGGGCTAGCAAGGTGGGTACAAGCGAGTACGTAGTTAGCATTTTGGGCCGTGTGGATGTGGAGTTCTTGCATGTAACCATCTTGTAAGAATATTGTGGATGGGGTCGTTTCCCTCCTCCTATAATACATGATACACACACTCGTGTGATGTCTAGAAAAAAAGCCTCCACAAATAACAGGAAAATCCCACTGAAACACGCGCTATCGTGTCGACAAACATCCTTATGAGGCGAAAAAAAACATGGAGAGACTCTGATGGAGTAGCAAAGGTGCCCAAACATCAACGTTTATACCTGACGCAATAGGCAAACAAATGAATGAAACGGTGCAGTCGTTTGAACCTCAAAACGCAGTCATTTCAGAATCTCAAGACTGATGCCTTCGACCAGCTCAAGACCAGCGGAAGGAGTTGGATCAAGAAAGTGATCTTTAGTTTGTGGTCGGCATACACCACCATGTGCAGGATCACAGAAGGAAATCTGTTGGAGCAAAACCTTGCCCTAGCTCTTCCTCGAGTCTACCTCTCCCTCTGTGTCACCTCACTCTAGCATAAATTGATTAGAGAAAGAAGAAAGTGAAGAGTTCTTTTGAGAACTCGTCTGGGAATATTTTCGGTTCTGCTAAAGGAAGAGAGAACCTGGCACCACAATCCCGTCAGGGAATATCTTCACCTTTGAAGTTTCATCAGGGAGTATTTTCAGTTTTGACATTTGAACCTCAGTTGATTTAGGGGGAACAAATTGCCTATTCCCACAACATGATGATTTTCTAGTTCATTACACATTCGGTTATGCACTATCGACATACATTGTCTTGGATTTTCAAAATATGTTAATCCGTTGCTCCATTCTGCAATACATCTGAACAAAAGAAACATGTTTTTTATGTTCTTCGTTTTTCTTCTAGTGTGATCAGAGTCCTCGTATTCTTGTGGTGCCCTTGTTAGGGCATCTCCAATGGAGAGGCGCCTATTTGGGCGCTTAGTAATAGAAAAAAATAATTACTGAAGTTGAGTTGATGCAGGCGTCTGTTGGGGCAACGCACGGGCGCCTAACTGAGCGCTAATAGAATTTATTTTTCTCGTAAGAATATCCTTATCGCTGGTTAAAGGGGGTCATAAGAATAGAAACGAAACAAGCGCCCGGCGACCGAACTAGCATCGATGCCAACCCCAATCCCTGGATCCAACATGATTACCCCACAACTGTCCGGAATAGAACCCTGGAGATGTGTCTAGTCCCCGTTCTGGTGGCGCGTCTAGCACCATCGGAGGGCATGTGGAGATGTGTCTCTGACGGATATCACGGGATTTGGTCGATGTTTGTCTTTGGTGGATCCACATGGATCTGGCCTTCGTTAGTATGTGTTCTTGTGTCTTTAGATTGGATCCTTCTATTCTACTCTTCTCTTCATCGGCGGCGATTGTTGTTCTAGTCCGTTGGTCCTCTTGGGCCTTTGCACGACGACTTTCCGACTGTCTACCACAACAAGGTTTGCCCGGCTCCAGTGAGGGAGGGGCGATGATGGTGGCGCGCCTTCGGCTCGCTCCAGTGCTTGTAGTCGTTGCTAGGTGTTCTATGGACTTGGATGTAATTCTAGTGTTCTTTGTACTGCTTTGAAGATGATGAATATATTAAAAGTTTATCCCACAAAAAAAATAAAAAAATAAGTTGCTATTCTCAATATGGTATTAGAGCTTTAAATATTATTTTTCCGCAGAAGCAACTCTTGTTGCTCCCGATCCAAACTCCTACACGGCCGCCGTTGTTCTCATTCCTTCCGGTCGTGATTTTTTTTTTGCCTGCGTCCATCTCCAACTACAGGAACTTCCCATCCAAGTTAGCTTGTTGATCTAGCCACTGCCTAGTTGTTGGCCTCCGGTGGAATCCACTGTTAATCAATTTGGTCCCGATCTATTTGGCCCTGGCAAGTACAATTGACAGGAATGACCACCTCTGAATTAAAATGGCACAAAAGACCAGTTAAGTCATGGCGGCAGGCCCGAATCAAAATAACACGAAAGACCAGTTGAGTCGTGGCGGCAGGCCCGACAAGCGACACATGTCACTTGCCGCCACAGCCGAAGGCGGCAGGACCGCCGCAGCGTGTGGCGGCACCACTTATGTCACATGTTTTGAAGTGATGCGGGAACGGCAAACGGGAATGCGCGTTGGCATTGCACCTGCCGCCTAGGCATGTGGCGGCAGGTTGCTGCATGTTGTATGTCATGAAGCGCATACATGTCCAGTCTTATATTCTCTCCGTTCCTAAATGTAAGTCTTTGTAAAGATTTCACTATAAACCACATACGGATGTATATAGATGCATTTTAAGTTTAGATTCATTCATTTTGCTCCGTATGTAGTCTACCTAGTGGAATCTCTACAAAGACTTACATTTAGAAATGGAGAGAGTAGCATGCATGCATGTGCAGTCTGTCCTATCATGCCCCCCCCCTAAACCTGTTTTCTGTTTAATTTGTATTGTTTTATTTCTTTTGTGCTTTATTTTAATTTTGAAGGAGTTTCATATATTCTACGGTACTACATACATGCATATGAATGTACAATTTCAAATAAATTTGAAATTAGAACCAAAAAGAATTCAAGAGGAATATACAATATATATTCAATATCATCGGATGACCATATACAATTTTGAACAAGTTTCCATACATGATTTAATGCATATAAAGTTCTACGTCCTCGTAATAGTGTTCTCCTTTAGGATGGAGGACTTCCCTGCTGAACCATCCAGCTAGTTCCTCTTGAAGTGGTCGGAAGCGAGCTTCTGGACTAAGCATCCACCGGAGGTTATTCCTCTGAGCATTGGTATCACTCGGAACCCGCTCAGAGGTGTATCTCCGGATCATCTCACAGACATAGTATCCACATAGATTGGTCTCCGGTGGCTGAATATCCCCAGCATTCTTAGCCTTTAACATTTTGAATTCTAGCTCTTTTTTGAATTCACCGACCTTTGTATCTACGAACCGTCTCCAAACCCTACGAGGCAAAGAAAATTAAATGAACAAGAGAGTTATTAATTAGTTACTTGATATTAGGAAATGAACGAAATAGGCCGATCGATATACAGCGCATATGAATGAAAATAATTACTTCTGCAGCATTCTTCTCATGCCGCCCCAAAGCTTTGGATCCATATTCACAGAGTCGTGGACGAGACATTCTGAGGTGTTAACTTTAATTACTAGCAGAATCCAGTGGAACCTGCGGACACGATACATGCACAGTACGTCATGCATAACTCATCGATTAGCCGGCCACATACCATGCATGGAGTAAACAAAAGAGAATGTGCTCAAGACAGAAACACTCACTCAAAATGGTAAGGAAATAGAATATCACTTTTGAGTTCCTGCTTTGTAAGAAACTGCCACAGGTCTGCCTCCACGTCGGCGGGGTGACGCTCCAACACATGTCCATTAACGATGTGTGGGTCAATGAACCCAACATCATGGATGTTCCTTACTCTGCATTCCTTAATCTTCATTCTGCATGTATAATAGCGGACACAATAATATAGTTAGGACATATATATAGTGCAGGCAATATGAACGAGATGGGGTAGAAATTAATAAATCACTTACAGAACGTAGCAACTGATGATAGATTTATCGAGCTCGCGCAGATTGAAAAGCTGGAACAATTCACTCAGTTCAATTTGTACATAGTAATGTTTGAAGTGATGCTCATGTCTAACTTCCGCATAAATATATTCTTTGGCGTTTTTATTTTTTATGTAACCCTTGTACCATTTCAGCAGACCTTTCATTTGTGGAGGTAGATCCTTTTCCTGCGCAGGCTCGACGAGAGGCCCATTCTTGACATATGTAATTACTACCTCCTTCACTGGCGCCTCATCAAGGCCTAACAGTTCACGAAGAGTAATACCTAAGTTGGCCGCTTGTTCTCTGGCACTCGTTACAGTCAATCCCTGTGCTGCCGTAGCTTGTATGATCTCGGGGGCATCCGGACAGAAGGCTTCCACTATAAGCGGGGCAATCGATTGTTTACTTTGTTCCCCGAGCTGGGCAACTTGTTTCCCGCTTTTTTTACTTTCGGCCTTCTCCCGCTCTTTGTTCTCCTTGAACATGAGTGCCTGCCTGCGAAGTTCACGTGCATAGTCATTAGGCAGATTCTTCGCGGCTTGGGACGGTGTGCTCAAAAATGACTTAGCCCACTTCTTTTGCTCATTAGAAAATACTGGCTTGGGCTCGGGCTCTCTTTTCTTCTTGCAGTCCGCCTTCCATTTCTCCAAATCAGCAGCCGCGGCCGCGTCGTCTTCCTCGGCACTACGTTCCCAAGGCCTTGTGGGGAGAGGCTTCAGTGATGGCTCCGGTACCTTTGTGGTCTTAGGTACATAAGGGTCCGGGTTAATAATCCAGGACTGCTTCTGCTTCTTTGCCGGAGGTGGATTGGGGGGCGGCGTCTGATCACCCGCCGGACGAGGACTGGGGGGCGGCGGCTGATCACCCGCCGGACGTTGTGGACTGGGGGGCGGCGTCGGCTGACGTGACGGAGGTGTAGGTGAACCGCCACCACCACCACCACCACCACCGCCGCCACCGCCACCACCACCACCGTAGGGGGGTGGACTTGTTGTCCTTGGCGCCTCGCCTGGAAACTTGATAAACTTCTTTTGCCATAGAATGAAATGGCGCTTGACATCTCCAAGTCTTTTCTCCCCTTCAGGTGTAGCAATGTCAATCTCCAGGTCCTCAAACCCTTGGACTATGTCCTCCACCGTGACACGAGCATAGCCATCTTGAATGGGGTTGTTGTGGTGGAGTGCTCCAGGCAAACATGGTAAAGCACTGCCGATGGCTACCTTCATGGACATGTTCCCGATAGGATAATACAGATGACATTCTTTCATCTCCTTTATATTGTCCACGGGGTAGCGAGGAGGCTCCGGTGAAGTAATTTCGACCACTAGAGGCTCCGGTGCAGTAATTTCGATCGTCGGTGCATCTGCACCAGCCGGTGGGGCCTCCGTGGAAGCCACGCTGCTTCTCCGCTGCTGGCTTCCGAGATCCGCTGGATGATCTTCATGCTGCACCCGAGCTGCATCTCTTTCGGCTACTAGTACACTCATGGTTTTCTTCATCACATCCATTTCCGATGCCAACCGCGCCACAACATCTGCTTCCCGATCCATCTTTCTCTTACGACTTCTGTAACCGTACGGGTCATCATTCTGGGGGAACCCTATTTTCCACGGAATGTGCCCCATGCCTCGTACACGTCCTCCGTGTTCAGGATTCCCGAGGGCTTTTGTCAGCGCGTCGTTCTCTCTGTTGAACTTGATCTTCCCCTGTTGAGCATCCCTCATTGCGTTAATAAGGGCTTGGGTGGGTTTAATTAATTTGCCCCGGTAAACACACTCCCCTGTCTCCGGGTTCAGCGTTCCCCCATGCCCGTACCACCAGCTTTTGGCCCTTGGGTCCCATCCCTCCGTACCTGGACGGATTCCTCGCGCCCTCAGCTCGTTCTCCATCTTCTCCAACCTAGGCACCCAAATGCGATACCCTCCTGGCCCCATAACATGATTGTACTCCTTCTTAGCCGCATTTTCCTTATTTTTTTCGATATTTGAATGAACTGCTCCGATTTCTTTTGCTTCACAAATTCTGGCCAATCATGTTTCAGTTTCTCATATTGTCCTTTGAAATCCGGAGTCTTGTTCTGCTTGACAAAGTCATGGGCTAGATTTTGCTTGAATTTCCGGAATGCGTCGGCCATCTTATGAAGAGTGAACTGTTTGACTAGCCTCCTCCTCTCCTTGTTTTCCTCAATCTTGTTACCCTCCTCATCGAATTTGTTGTATTCCGGAGGTAGAATGAAATGTTCCATAAGCTTCTTGAAGCAATCTTTTTTTGTTCTCTTATCGACAAAAGTGAAACCATCAATTCGTGCCTTCTTTGGCTCATTCCACTCCTGGACGGTGATCGAGACGTTGTCTCTAACAATGGCTCCGCATTGGCTGACAAACTTGGTGGCGTTCTTGCGGGGCTCCAGCGGCCTGCCGGTTGCACTGTCGACAACCTCGATGGTGCATGTTTCTCCTTGTTTCATCGTCTTGGTTGCGCCACGCTTTGACGACGTACTCGATTGTTTCGACGATCCGGCCGAGGGCTAAAATAAGAATGAGTCGCGCGCGTTAGTACACACATATTTATTCAAATCAGTTAGTTTGTATCACCAGAGGCTCAATGTATATATATACCTCGGCGCCGGAGGTGGTTGCTACTTCCATTTGAAGATCGTCGTTTATCGACGTTTGTTCGGCATCATCTTGCTGACGGCGCCCTTCATCTTCACCGTCAAGGTTCAGATAAGAAGAGATATCATCTTCTTCTTCTCCGGTCGACACATATAGAATATCGCCGTTTATGATGCCGAACATATGTGCTTCACCGTCCGGATCATAGTTGTCCATAATCGGGTCAGCTCTATCGTCCGCCATTATGTCAGTCCTGAAAACATGTAGTAAAAACAAATTAATTAAGTGAAGAAGGGGGGCGGTGGCGGTGGCGGTGGCAAAAGGAGGGGGCGAGGAAGGGGTGGGAGAGGGTGTCGCGGTAGAGCGCGAGACGGGGCGGCAGACGACGGCGTCACGGAGAGGGGAGGCGAGGACAACACATTTATAACCCTCGCCGTCCCCTCTCGATCCATAAAAAAACACCGCGCGCATCGCCGCCCCCCTCGCCGCCCCTCTCCGTATATACGTTTTTTTTGTTAATTATCAAATTTTACGGTTTTTTTTGTTAATTATCAAGTTTTAAGTTATTTACCGTTTTTGTTAAACTAAGTTATTTACCGTTTTTGTTAATTATC
>NW_025228198.1:34317-43684 GCF_018294505.1 Triticum aestivum | reverse complement strand
ATATATCAAAAAATTAAGAAAAATAAAACTAATTCAATTCAAAATGTTAAAAATACAAATAATATATCAAAAAATTCAGAAAAATAAAACTAATTCAATTCAAAATGTTAAAAATGCAAATAATATATCAAAAAATTCAGAAAAATAAAACTAATTCAATTCAAAATAATATACCAGAGGCCGGTCGTCGGCTATGGTGGTACGGCCGGACTCTGCAGAGCGTCATGGACTACATCACTCCAAATTTCATGTATCATTCGAAAATGGACACCAAACACATCACGGGTAATATAATTCACATGATCCATTCAACAAAGTTTGGTACAATAAATTATTACACATCATTTCTTCCCTTGTGTCCCTGCATGCTTACGATTGTGCCGTATCCATGGAGCATCCTCATCATTTAACTTAATGCTTGGGTCGGTGTTCACTTTGAAGGGCGGAATTTCAGCAAACATATTATAATCTTCTGACATGTCTGTCTTCTCCTCCACTCCCACGATGTTTCTTTTCCCTGAAAGAACAATGTGGCGCTTTGGATCATCGCATGATGTACTGATCGTTTTCTTATCTTTCCGTTTCCTCGGTTTGCTACTCATGTCCTTCACATAGAAAACCTGAGCGACATCTTTCGCTAGGACGAATGGTTCGTCAAGGTAACCAAGATTGTTGAAATCCACCATTGTCATTCCGTATTGCTGGTCCACCTTTACCCCACCTCCTGTTAGCTTGAACCATTTGCACCGGAACAAAGGGACCTTAAAGGAGGGTCCATAGTCAAGTTCCCATATCTCCTCGATGTAACCATAATATGTGACCTTTTGCCCATTCTCGGTTGCTGCATCAAAGCGGACACCACTGTTTTGGTTGGTGCTCTTTTTATCTTGGGAGATCGTGTAAAATGTATTCCCATTTATCTCGTACCCTTGGAAAGTCGTTATAGTCGAAGATGGTGTCTTGGCCAACATGTACAGCTGATCTATAACATCATTGTCATTCATTAAATGTTTTCTCAACCAACTGCCGAAAGTCTCCATGTGGGCCTTCCTAATCCAGGATTCAGGCTTCCCCGGGTTGTCCGAGCGTAAAATATTCTTGTGTTTCTCAAAGTACGGAGCCACCAAGCTGGAATTGGTCAGTACAGTGTGGTGTGCTTCAGTCAGAGAATGGCCGTCCATACATATCGTTGATTTCCTTCCGATCGTGCCTTTTCCACTTAGTCTCCCCTCGTGCCGCGATCGAGGAAGACCAATCGGCTTAAGGTCAGGAACAAAGTCAACACAAAACTCAATTACCTCCTCATTTCCATAGCCCTTGGCGATGCTTCCTTCTGGCCTAGCACGGTTACGAACATATTTCTTTAATACTCCCATGAACCTCTCGAAGGGGAACATATTATGTAGAAATACAGGACCGAGAACGAAAATCTCTTCGACTAGGTGAACCAGGAGGTGCGTCATAATATTGAAGAAGGATGGCGGGAACACCAACTCGAAACTGACAAGACATTGGATCACATCGTTCTGTAACCGTGGTAGAACTTCTGGATTGATTACCTTCTGAGAGATTGCATTGAGGAATGCACATAGCTTCACAATGGCTACTCGAACATTTTCCGGCAGGAGCCCCCTCAAAGCAATCGGAAGCAATTGCGTC
The DNA here is from genome assembly GCF_018294505.1 of Triticum aestivum. NCBI lineage: Eukaryota > Viridiplantae > Streptophyta > Magnoliopsida > Poales > Poaceae > Triticum > Triticum aestivum. The sequence goes on along the minus strand of NW_025228198.1, from coordinate 42,025 downwards.
ATAATCACGTGGCAGTCGTGAGACTTCAGGTTTTGGAACTTTTTCTCCGCCATGTTTATTATTCCCTTTATATTGGACGAGAATCCAGACGGGACCTTCATACTGCTCAGGCATTCAAAAAAGATGACCTTCTCTTCTTTGGTCAGAGCGTAGCTGGCACGACCTTGAAACCATTCCGGATGCCGGTCATCAGGGTCTTTCAAACGTTGCTGGTCCTGCCGTGCTTCCTTTGTATCATTTGTCTTCCCATACACGCCCAAGAAGCTTAGGAGGTTCACGCAAATATTCTTCGTAGCGTGCATCACGTCGATTGCAGAGCGGACATCTAGGACTTTCCAATATTCTAGCTCCCAGAATATAGATTTCTTCTTCCACATGGCTGCGTGCCCTTCAGCTCCCTTCGAAACTGATTGTCCGCCAGGACCCTTTCCAAAGATGACTTTCAAATCCTTGACCATATCAAATACCTCAGCACCAGTGCGTTCCGCAGGCTTCGGCCGGTGATCTGCCTTGCCGTTGTAATGCTTGCCTTTCTTTCTTACTGGATGAATTTTCGGAAGAAATCAACGATGCCCAAGGTACACGTTCTTCTTACAATTTGGCAAATGTACACTTTCAGTCTCATGTAAGCAGTGCGTGCATGCATTGTATCCCTTATTTGACAGTCCCGAAAGGTTACTAAGAGCAGGCCAATCGTTGATGGTTACGAAAAGCAACGCTCGTAGGTCAATTTCCTCTTGTTTGTGCTCATCCCACACACGGACACCACCCCACAGCTGTAAAAGTTCATCAACTAATGGCCTTAGGTACACATCGATGTCGTTGCCGGGTTGCTTCGGACCTTGGATGAGCACTGGCATCATAATGAACTTCCACTTCATGCACAACCAAGGAGGAAGGTTGTAGATGCATAGAGTCACGGGCCAGGTGCTATGGCTGGAGCTCTGCTCGCCAAAAGGATTCATGCCATCCGTACTTAGAGCAAATCTTATGTTCCTTGCGTCAGCTGCAAAATCTTTGAACCATCTGTCGATCTTTCTCCATTGCGTTCCATCTGCGGTGTGTCTCAACTCCCCGTCCGACTTACGGTCCTCTTTGTGCCATCGCAACAACTTGGCATGCTCTTTGTTCCTGAACAGACGTTTCAACCGTGGTATTATAGGAGCATACCACATCACCTTGGCGGGAACCCTCTTCCTGGGTTTCTGGCCCTCAACATCGTCACCAGGGTCATCGCCTCTGATCTTATAACGCAATGCAGTGCATACCGGGCATTCATTCAAATTCTCGTATTCACCGCGGTAGAGGATGCCGTCGTTGATGCATGCATGTATCTTCAGAACCTCTAAACCTAGAGGGCAGACAACCTTCTTTGCTTCGTACGTACTGGCGGGCAACTCGTTATCCTTTGGAAACATATTCTTCAACATTTTCAGCAAGTTTTCAAATGCCGAGTCAGCTACACCTGCCTCTGCCTTCCATTTCAGCAAATCCAGTGTGCAGCCCAGCTTTTTCAGACCATCATCGCATCCGGGGTACAGCGCCTTTCTGTGATCCTCTAACATGCGATCCAAATTCTCCCTCTCCTTTTCAGTTTCGCAGCGTCTCCGTGCATCAGCAATGGTCCGACCAAGATCATCAACGGGATCATCACGTGCCTCTTCTTCACCTTCCCCTTCACCTTCAGCATCCTCCATGAAAGTATCACCGAAATGAGCAAGATAGCTTTCATCGATGAAATCATCCCCTTCTTCATCTTCTTCCATTATAACCCATCTTTCTCCATGCTTGGTCCAACAATTATAGCTTGGCATGAAACCGTGCCGAAGCAGATGCATGTGAACATCTCTTGAGGAAGAGTAACCCTTCTGATTCTTACAGATAACACATGGACAGATAACAAAACCCCCCTGCTTGTTCGCATTAGCCACTACGAGGAAATCTTTCAAACCCGTAGTGAACTCGCCGGAGAGTCGGTTACCGTACATCCATTGCCGATTCATCTGCATTATTATAATATAAAATATATAATTAACCATCATGCATTTGTTAAACTAACTAGCTACAAACAATATAAATTAAACAATGAACTACACACATGCATATTTTATCAATGACACATCAAAGGTTCATCAAGTTGCTAACCGCGATCGAGGAGTGTGGCTCCAACACTTCATGTCATGTTTGTTTCATGCTCTTGGGGCATTTCATCAAACACCTTATGTGCATAAGAGGAACCAAAAGCAAACCTACACCCACTTGTGAAGAGAATGGCTCCAAATGGCTAAGTGTTGGCTGCTGGATGGGTATATATAGGGGAGGGGCTTTAGTTGCGGTTGGCTTGGCAAACCGTGACTAAAGGTGCCCGAAGGCCTTTAGTCGCGGTTGTCCTGGCCAACCGAGACTAAAGACCCTCACGTGCGCCAGCTGGCCACCGAGCGCCCTGGGCCCAGGCCTTTGGTCGCGGTTCACCTCCAGAACCGCGACTAAAGGTCCCATTAGTCGCGGTTCCTACAGCTTCGCGACTTATGGGGCTAGACGGAAGCCTGTTTTTCCACCAGTGAGAGTAGCATGCATGCATGTGCAGTCTGTCCTATCATGCCTACTTTCCTCTCTCTCTTGCTACATGCGCATTCCTCTTTCTTTCCTAGCACATACCTTCTCACTCACACACATCACAGCATGCAGCAACAGGCGTGCCGCCACAGCCTCCGGCGGCAGGTGCCATGTCTATACGGCTATACCCATTTCCCGTTTCCCGTTCCCGCATCATTTTAAATCTTGTGATATATGGGGTGACACGTGTCGCACGCCGGGCCTGCCCCCACAACTTAGCTGGTCTTTTGTGCCATTTTGATCCAGTGATGGTCTTTTTTGTCTATTGCAGTTGTCAGGTAGTCTTTTTGGACAAATATTCTCGCGTGGAATTGGCTGGATAATATTGGATCCGATCGGACATGGTCTCAATCGATCCAGCCGCTGGCCGCTCGTCCTCCTCCAAGGTCGCTGCCGGCCGTGGGCCTCGTTCGCGCCGCCGCTGCTTTCTGTGGCTGCCAGCCACCGGCCTCGTCCGCGCACCGCTGCTGCCTTCTGCAGCCACCAGTCGTCGACCCTGTCTGTGCCGCTGCTGCCGGCCGCCGGCCTCGTCCGTGCCACTGCTGCCTTCTGCAGCGCCACAGGACGACGGCCCCGTCTGCGCCGCTGCTACCGGGCGCCGGCCTCGTCCGCGGCGCTGTTGTCTTCGGCGGCTGCCCGCGGGGCGCTCGCGTGGTTACGTGAGTGGCTGCTTCCATTTCTTGTCTAGGTGTCTACTGCTCCAGATCGCGACTCTGTCTAACCGATTTGGTCCTCGTTCGGCTGGCTTTTCGTCTGATTGATCTGCTGCTGGTTTTGGCCGCTCTCATCTTGGCCAGTTGAATCTTGAGTGACCTTTGCTATTCTAAAAAAAGACAAAAAAGGAGCACCATGTCTTTGGCGTCATCTGGCTATGTTGCCATCCCGCGCTGCCCGGTGATATTCGATGGGGCTAGCTATGTTGAGTTCGTTGCCTTTATGTGCATTCACATGCATGGCATTCTTCTCTCGGGTGTTCTTTCTGGTGAAGTCCCCTGTCCTCCGCGCCCAGTAACTCCTGTGGTTCCTACCCCACCGCCGACGCCACCAGCTCTTGACGCAAACGCTTCTGATGCTAATAGGGAAACAACCAGGGTTGCTGTTGATGATGCGACTGCCGCTTATGACCAGGAGGTCTTGGATTATTCAAATGCTCTTTATGTTTATCGTGACGATCTGGATGCTTACACTGAATGGTGTGATGATGATGATGACCAGTGTTTTTCCTTAGTTTGCTTCTGAGTTTATAGGCGTCGGTACTATCTTTGAGATGTCGACTCATCTTCTTCAGCGCTATAAGCCCTTTGGTGATGCTCACTACTTGTGTGTGGTCCTTTAGGAGCATACTCTTCAGCATGGAGACTCCACTATTGATGAGGTCTACACTCAGAGTTCTTCTTCTGGCGCCAGCTTGACTCGCTTCGCACTACTATTTGTGGCACTTGCTCGTGTTGCCAGACTATGAGGTTAGACTTGGAGTTTTAGCGCATCTATGAGTTCTTGTCACGGCTCCATGGGGAGTTTGAGCCTCGACATGCTCAGTTGTTTCCTCGTGGCCGTGTTCCTATTTCCGAGGTGTTTCCTCAACTTCATGCTGAGGAGACTCGCCTCCGTGGTGCTTGTTAGCTTCATATTCCCTCTGTGCTAGCTGCTCGAGCTGCTACTCCAACAATGTCTTCTCGCTCCAGTGCTCCGCCGCTACTGCCCACTCCTTCGGGTAGTGAGGCCCACTCTCGTGAAGGCCGCTCTCGTCCTCGTACTCATTGTGACTACTGCAACAGGGATGGTCGCCCTGAGTCTAACTGCTTCAAGAAGAAGCGTGCACTACGGGAATCTTCTTATTTGTCGTCTGCCATGGTAGACGGCAAAGGCCCCAAAAGCGGACGGCAAAGGCCTTTGCCGTCTGTCACCGATGGCAAACCTGCCCGGCAAAGAGAGCGACTGTAACCAGGTTATTTGCGGTCTGCTTCCTTAAAGCAGATGACAAAGGCACGTTGCCGTCGGTGGTGGACGGCAAGGAATATGGACGGCAAAAACCGTGCGTTAGCCACGTCAGGTGGCTAACGACAGCCTTTTCCCTTTGACAGCTGACGGCAAAACGTGCTCCGACACATCACCCCACGTGCCCGGCTTGACATGTGCCGCCCAGCCGCGTCACTAGGTCAAACAGATGCGCGTTGCTCGGTCAAACTACAGCGTCTGCCACCCCCTCGATGACCTGTCCTGTTGACAGCCGCCTCGCCTTCCACCCTCCCCCCCGCCACCGCCCCGTCCCGTTGTCATGTCCCGTCTTAAGGCGCCGACATTAATGAGCAGTAATGCCAGCGCCGGCCCAACCGCCCGACACCCGTCGCCCAGACGGCTATAAGAACCCACCCCAGCCACCGTCACCCCACACCCGACCTCACACCCCGACTCCTGCCACCGACGAGAACCAGCGCCGAGTGATGGGCTACCACCATGGATGTAGCAGGGCTCGCGGCGACGATGACGCCCCGAGCTCCTGGCCGTCGAGCCCCGGCAACCCAGAGACGGTGAAGCTCTGCCAGTACTGCCTGCTCGTGCCACCGGGCAACCGTCTTCCCCGGCAGTGGCACATCTCCATCGACGGGTACCCGAAGCTCGGCCCCGGCGCGATGGTGGAGGAGCTTCGGACTCACATCGACGTCTGCCACAACATCGTCGGCCGTCACGCCTTCTGGAAGGGGAAGGTGTATGACGAGGTCATCGTCACCTTCTGGCTGGCGGCAGTCAGTGTCACCCCTGACCTCACGAGCGCGAGCAGTCGCCTTCGTGCCCCGGCACCGGTGGCCGGCCCGGCCCAGCGCCATCGTGGAGCTGCCACTGGAGCAGGTAGTCCTCCGCGAGGACGGCGACTCGGACAACACTCCGGGTTGGCACATCGCCCTACGGGCGTCGGAAGCGGAGGCGAGGGATGCCGCCGAGATTGGAGCTGCCATCGAAGCCGCCACGGCCATGGCGGCAGAGGAGGCCGCGATGGCGCCGACGAAGGACGAGGAGGCGGCGATGGAGGGTGACGACGCCGTCGTGATTGACCTGCAGGCCCCTAGTGTTGACGATTAGCGTCGTCGCTAAGTTTAAGTTTGGACTATGTAAAATATATCTATCTATGTAAAATATATCTACCTAAGTTTTAATTTGGACTATGTGGAATGAAAATGCAATCTAAATATATATATCTAAGTTTTAATTTAGACTATGTGTGCGTGGGACATCGGGCGGCGGGGCGGCGGGCCCTTAGTGGCGGGGCGTCGGTGGAAGCGGGCGGTGGGGCATCGGTGGCAGCGGGTGGCAAGGCAGGATGGCATGGGGTAGGGGCGGATGCAGGGTGTGATCGGGGAGAGAGAGAGAAGGGGGTGGGAAACAGAGAGAGGAGAGAGGTGGGATACAAAGAGAGATAAGAGAGAGAGAGAGGAGAGGGTGTGGGGGCGGCGAGGCAGCGCGTTAGCGATGTTAGGAAGATTGTTCTTTGTTGTCCGCTAGCTAATGGCAACATATCTTTGCCGTTAGCTAGCGGACGGCAACGAGGTGGGGGGACGGGACGTCAGAGTAGCCTCTCTCCACTGGGCCCACCAGTATCTTTGCCGTCAGCTAGCGGATGGCAAAGAACTAGCTGACGGCAAGCTTCCTCTTTGTCGTTCGCCAGATCTTTATCGTCCGCTATTTGTGAGCTGACGGCAACGGCCTTATTTGCCATCAGCAAGCTGACGGCAAAATCTCTGTTTCCAGTAGTGGTGATATGCGTAATAGGGAGCACAATTCTTCTCCTAGGACTTGTGCTTCTTCCTCGACATTGTCTACTCTCTCCTTGATTGAGCAAGATATTGTGAAGCTCAAGCGTCTACTTGCTGCTTCAGGTTCTTCGACAGGTACTGTAGGCTCTGTGACTGGTGCTTCTAGTGATGAGCGACCACCGTTTACACAGTCAGGTACATCCCCATGGGTTCTGGATTCTGGAGCTTCATTTCATATGTCCTTCAATTCTTCTATCTTGTCCTCTCATAGATCTCTCTATTTTCCTATTAATGTTCTTACTGCCAATGGTACTCCTCTTCCTGTTGCGAGTCGAGGCACTCTTGCCACTTCTTCTTTTTATGTTCCAGATGTTTCTCATGTGCCTCGCCTTACCATGAACCTATTTTCTGCGGTTCAGCTTACTGATTCTAGTTGTCGTGTCATTCTCGATGTTGATTCTTGCACTATCTAGGATCGCCACATGAAGGCTCTGGTTGGGGCTGGCCCACGCCACCATGATTCTCACAGGCTTTGGGAGTTGGACTGTCTTAATGTTCCTTCCACTTCCACCACACTCGCCAGTTCATCTGCCTTCGTTGCTTGAGCTACCAGCTCCTTCCAGCAGTGGCATCATCGACTTGGTCACCTTCGTGGTTCTCGACTATCGTCTTTAGTTCGTCGTGGTCTTCTGGGCCTGTCTTAGCCTCTCAGGAGATGTATCCTTATAGTGTCTGGGTTATAGGCTTGGTAAACAAGTTCAGTTACCTTATCCTGCTAGCGAGTCAGTGTCTCAACGCCCTTTTGATTTAGTACATTCAGATGTGTGGGGTCCGGCTCCCTTCTCTTCCAAAGGGGGCCAACACATGTTTCACTTAAAAAAGATGGATTTTACGTTTGTCTGCCTTTTTTCCTTGTACATGAAGTACATCATCAGGATTGAGCAGATACCTTATATCTGTGTCGCTGACCCAAACTTCATGCACGAAGGCTTCTTGGCAGTCTGCCCGGAGCACCGTGAATACCTGAGTAAGTACATCACCGATTTCATGGTCGGCAATAAGGACAAGGAGACGATTCTCATTCCTTATCATTCCATGTAAGTCATCCGCGGATATCCTTCCTTCGATTTCAATCATTCATTTGCACGCGTGAAGGATAATTTGAGGTGTAATTATTTTGCACAGCGACGGGTGTGCCGTCCCCATCATCCTTTACCCCCGATTCTCCCATGCTCTTTACTTGGACTCGTCGAAGAATATGAAGAAAAAGGATTACACCCACATCAAGCGTGTCCTCGACAATGCTATCTTAAGCTACGACCTACGGGGTGGAGAGTTCA
>NW_025228198.1:33315-33926 GCF_018294505.1 Triticum aestivum | reverse complement strand
ATCTGGCGATGCCAATATTCTTCAATGGGCCAAGAAACTAGGAGATGTCCCAGATCATCGACTCCGAGTTGAGTTCTATCACATCCAGCGTGAACTTGCCCAAATCATCATGAAGGAGGTCCTCAAACAAACAGGGTTGTTCTATGAAGAAGGGAAAATGTCGAGGGAAGACGTCCAAACACGCGTAGCCGCTCAATGTCTCGACCTAAAGCCTTTCACTGCGCTTGGGGACTATCTCCCTGATTTGGATGGATGACACGACACGTTGGAGTGATTGACGATATATGATAATGTGTCCGTTTAGTCCATACTTTCTCGATGACGAAACTTTGAGTTATGCACGACGAAACTTTGTGATGTAATTAAACCTTCCTCCTCAACTAGCGAAGATCACTCTATTTAGAGCATTTTGGGTATGATGAACTTTGTTATTTATGCTTATGATATGTTACTTTTATTTTTGCCAACTCTGTCTCTTTATGTTGCTCAACTATATATGTTGCATATTATCGACTAATGTGACGATGTTGGTACATAGATCATCGATGGCGAAGAAGTGCTACGCCAGGAATATACAATGAGTGGCCTGAGTGTCAGGCCCAAGTGTACCG
>NW_025228198.1:24219-32647 GCF_018294505.1 Triticum aestivum | reverse complement strand
GGTAACAAAAGTGCATCAAGGTAGCACAATCCTTTTGAGGCAAAGGCCATGCCAAAATGGTCTCTGATGATAAGCAAAGCGTTCTTGAGGGTACACGGGAATTTCATCTAGTTACTTTCATCATGTTGATTCGATTCGTGTTCGCTAGGTGCTTAGGTGCTTCTCTTACTTGAACAAGCCTCCTACTTATGATTAACCCGTCGCATGCATCCGCAACTATGAGAAAAGTATTAAGAATAAATTCTAACCATAGCATTAAACTTTTTGGATCCAATCGGTCCCTTGCGGAATAGCGCATAAACTAGGGTTTAAGATTCTATAACTCTCGCAACCCATCATCTAATAAATAATCCACAATGCATTCCCTTAGGCCCAAATATGGTGAATTGTCATGTAGTCGACGTTCACATGACGCCACTAAGGGAATCACAACATACATATTATCAAAATATTGAACACATATCAAGTCACATGATTACTTCCAACAAGATTTCTCTCGTGACCTCAAGAACAAATGTAACTACTCACAAGTGATAAACATGCTCAAGATGAGGGGGGTATTAAATAGCATATTGGATCTGAACATATAATCTTCCACCAAATAAACCATATAGTAATCAACTACAAGATGTAATCAACACTACTAGCCACCCACAAGTACCAATCTATAGTTCTGGTATATAGGTTGAACACAAGAGATGAACTAGGGTTTGAGAGGAGTTGGTTCTGTGGAGGATGTTGGTGGAGATTTCCCTCCCCAAGATGGGAGAGTTGTTGGTGATGATGAAGACGATGATTTCTCCCTCCGGGAGGGAAGTTCCTCCGGCGAAATCACTCCGCCAGAGGGAAAAAGTGCTCCTGCCCAAGTTCCGCCTCTAGACGGTGGCGCTTCGTCCCAAAGGTCCTCCTCTAGTTTTTTCTAGGTCAAAATGACTTATATACCAGAAGATGGGCACCGGAGGTGGGCCTGGCTGAGAACAACCCACCAGGGCGCGCCTGGGGGCCCTGGCGCGCCCTGGTGTCTTGTGCTCACCAGGTGGCCCTCCTTCGGTGGTTATTTGCTCCAATATTTCTTATTTATTCCATAACAATCCTCATGAAGTTTCAGCTCATTTGGAGTTGTGTAGAATATGTGGCCTGACATAGCTTTTTCAGGTCCAGATTTTCAGCTACCGGAATTCTCCCTCCTTGTGTAAACCTTGCATATTATGATAGAAAAGGCATTAGAATTACTCCAAAAAGCATTATTATGCATAAAAACATTATAAATAACAGTAGGTAAACATGATGCAAAATGGATGTATCAACTCCCCCAAGCTTAGACCTCGCTTGTCCTCAAGCAAAAACCAAAATCGAAAAACATGTCCACATGCTTAGAGAGAGAGGTGTCGATAAAAACAAAATACGGACATAGAAGCATCATGTGAATTATTATAACAGCAACAAACTTTAACATAAATTTTTATCATAGACTTCTCATGAATAAGTAGCAATTCATCACACTATCGAAGTATAAAGCAAAAACTCTATTGGGAACCAACAAACTATGTTATCAGTCAGCTTTGCAACTACAATTCATCATATTTTCATGAAGGGTCACGTAACGGAGCCTTTAGGCAAGTCCACATCCTCAACCATCATATAGTCTTCTATGATTGCTAACACTCATCGCATAAACATGAGGAAAACATTTCAACCGGACACATAGAAATATAGGGGCTTATAGTTTCGCCTCCCAACGTATTCACCTCAAGGGTGATGTCAACAATAATAAATCATGCCACCCATATGCAACTGGACATATGTGCCTAGATCTTTCCTCACCACACGATGCTTGCCAAAGGAGAAAAGTAAAAAGGAATAGAGAGAAAAACTTTGACTCTTACATAAAAGTAAATACATAAAAGTGAAAGATAGCCCCTTCACAAAGGGAAACAGAGGTTTTCATGCGCTTATTTGTTTGTATGCTCGACCCCTTAATGCAAAAGAATGTCACGTTATATTGCCCCTTGTGATGGAAACCTTTATTATGCAGTCTGTCACTTTTATTCTTTGCTATCACATGTTCGTACAACGCTCAATTTTATCTTACACTAAATGATCTCACACTTATAGAAGCAATTTTTATTGCCTTGTTGCACCGATGACAACTTACTTGAAGAATCTTACTCAATCCTTAGGTTGGTATGGTGGACTCTCGAAAATAAGATTTGGGTTTAAGGGTTTTTGGATGCACAAGTAGTATCTCTACGTAGTGCAGAATTTTTGGCTAGTAAAGATGCGGGGCAAGCACCACATGTTGAAGGATCTATGACAATATAACTTCTATGTGAATATGAACAAACATAAATCATTACATTGTCTTCCTTGTCCAGCGTCAACAAATTTGGCATATAATATTTTAATGGGCACTCACAATCACAAAAGATTTCCATGATAGTGCATTTCTATGTGAATCTTCTCTTCCCTTATTAATTCTTTCATGAGTTGCATCATTGACCAATGCTATGTTTGTCAATCTCTAATAAAATTTTCTACTTATACTTTTCATTATGTGATATCATTACTTACCATAAGATTAGCATATGATCTTTTTCATTTATTTCCTTTCTTTTTATTGGAACGTGAAAGTAAAGAAAGCAAAAGCTCAAACTGAACTTTATTATATAATTCGCACATGATTACAAGGATAGATTACTAGGAAAACTCTCGAAAAGAAAGGATAAAACTAAGCTTTAATTCATCTAAAGAAAAAGATAACTAAGGGTCGAACTAAAATAAGTAAAGTTAAAAGATAGTGGAGGTGATACGATACTGGGGCAGCTCCCCTGAGGGTGTCCTGGATTAGGGGGTATCCGGACAGCCGGACTATATACTTTGGCCGGACTGTTGGACTATGAAGATACAAGATTGAAGACTTCGTCCTGTGTCTGGATGGGACTCTCCTTTGCGTGGAAGGCAAGCTTGGCGATTTTGATATGTAGATCTCCTTCTCTATAACCGACTCTGTGTAACCCTAGCCTCCTCCGGTGTCTATATAAACTAGAGGGTTTAGTCCGTAGGACGAGAACAATCATAATCATAGGCTAGCTCCTAGGGTTTAGCCTCTACGATGTCGTGGTAGATCAACTCTTGTAATACTCATATCATCAAGATCAATCAAGCAGGAAGTAGGGTATTACCTCCATCGAGAGGGCCCGAACCTGGGTAAACATCGTGTCCCCAGCCTCCTGTTACCATTAGCCTTAGACGTACAGTTCGGGACCCCCTACCCGAGATCCGCTGGTTTTGACACCGACATTGGTGCTTCCATTGAGAGTTCCACTGTGTCGTTGCGATAAGGCTTGATGGCTCCTTCGGTCATCTTCAATGACGCAGTCCAAGGGGAGGTTTTCCTTCCCGGAAAGATCTTCGTATTCAACGGCTTCACAATGCGGGCCAATTCGCTTGGCCATCTAGAGCAGATCGACAGCTACGCCCCTGGCCACCAGGTCAGGTTTGGAAACCTAAACTACACAGCCGAGATCCGCGGAGCATTGATCTTCGTCGGATTCGAGCCCATGTCAGGTGCGACAAACAGTCTCGATGAGCATGACTTAGATCTGCCATCAGATAGTATTCGGGGAATCGCGCCTACGGCTGCCCCGGGGAACAATTCGGAGCAGATCGCGCCATCCGAAGACGGGTGGATGGACCCCGCCATGGAGGCCACACACTCATCGGCCTTGGAGCCGAACACTCATTCCACCTCCTACGAGGTCGGTACCATCGGACCCTCAGACTCGTCTCCGGCTACAGGATCCGAGCCGCGTACGCCCGTGCCTATCCAATCTGATTGGGCACCGGTCATGGAGTTCACCTCCGCGGATATCTTTCAGCACTTGCCCTTGGGCGACGTGCTAAATTCATTAAGGTCTCTCTCTTTGTTAGGAGACTCTTGGCCGAACTATGTCCGGCTCGAGTGGGAAGCGAATGATGAAGGAATTCGTTCCCCACCCACCACCCACTTAATAGCCAGTATCGACGACTTAACCGACATGTTGGATTTCGACTCCGAAGACATCGATGATACTTATGGCGATGCAAGAGGAGAATAGGAACCATCGCCCACCGGACGCTGGACTGCCACCTCATCATATGATATATGTGGTGGACACGCCAAAAGAAGGCGATGGTGAGGACACAACAAAGGATAAACCCCTCAATAAGCCACCAAAGCGACGCCGTAGGTGCCTCTCTAAATCCAGCCAGAGTAAAAACAATGCAAGAAAGAATAACACCCCGGTCGACTCCAATGGAAACGACGACCCCATGGACCCAGCGATGGAGCAGGATGAGCCAGGGGATGATGAACATAGTCCAGAGCCAACGTCAGACGACGCCGCCCGAGGGTAAAATTCAGCAACCTGTCTCCGGAGAAGAGAACAGTCCGAACGATGACGCATTCATCATCCCGGAAAAACTTGGAACAAGAGAACCTCCATCGAAGGCTTATTGCCACGGCAAGGATCCTGAAGAAGCAGAAGCAAAGGCTTAAAGCCGCACAGGATAAGCTCAACCGTAGATGGAACAAAGTGCTGGACAATGAAGACAAACATGGCGATAACCGCCACACAAAGAGCTACCCAAAGGGGAAGCTACTGCCCGAATTCGACAATGAGGCCATAGAGCCCATTCCACCGAAAAACAATACGGCCGATCTACCGGACCGACCACCCCGTGGCCGCGACAGAGCGGCTACTGATGCCGCACATAAGTCAGCACACGATTTATGTGAGCTCCCGGACAAAAAAGCCGGTGTAGCCAGGTCCATCTTTGGATCTAGAAAACGTGCCCCGATGCAGGATCATGGCCACCAAAATGATCGTACCGATGGAATACCAGCTCGGAATCAACACTGAACACAACCGTCGATAGCATGCCATGATGCATCCAAATACAGGGGAGCCGCGCACCCCCTGTGCTTCACCGATGAGGTGCTGGATCATGAATTTCCAGAGGGATTTAAGCCCGTAAATATAGAGGCATTTGACGGAACGACAGACCCTGGGGTCTGGATTGAGGAATTTATCCTCCAATTCACATGGCTCGTGGAGATGATCTCCACGCCATTAAATACCCGCCCTTCAAGTTAAAAGGACCAGCTTGACATTGGTTGAAAAGCCTCCCCGAAAACTCCATTGGAAGTTGGGAGGAACTTGAGGATGCTTTCAGGGCCAATTTTCAAGGGACCTATGTCCGACCTCCGGATGCAGACGACTTAAGTCACATAATTCAACAACCCAGAGAGTCAACCCGAAAAATTTGGAACAAATTTCTTACTAAGTAGAATCAAATGTCGATTGTCCGGATGCCAAAGCCTTGGCGACTTTCAAGCATAGTATCCGAGACGAATGGCTTTCCAGACACCTCGGCCAAGAAAAGCCAAGGACAATGGCAGCCCTTACAAGCCTTATGACCCGCTTTTGTGCGGGCGAGGACAGCTGGTTGGCCCGTAGCAGCACCAGCGACCCAGGCACATCCGAAGTTAGGGATGGCAACGAGAAGCCACGACGCAATAAAAACAAGCATCGAAACAATGAACACAACCTAGATAACACGACGGTCAACGCCGAATTCAGTCAACGGAAGAAGCCATTTAAAGGCGAGATGGACCGTCCAGCCTAAATAAAATTCTAGACAAGTTATGTCAGATTCATGGCACCCCCGAAAAACCTGCAAACCACACCCATAGAGAGTTCTGGGTTTTTAAGCTGGCCGGCAAGCTAAACGCCGAACACAAGGGGAGGGAGACGCCAAGTAGAGACAAGGATGAGCCCCGCCAGCCGAGTACGGGGGGACAGAAAAAATTCCCACCAACAGTCAAAACAGTGAATATGATATACGCAACTTACATTCCAAAGAGAAGGCGCAAACGCGCACTCCGAGACATATACGCTACAGAACCCGTTGCCCCCAAATACAATCCCTGGTCGGCCTGCTCGATCACCTTTGATCGCAAGGATCATCCGACTAGTATCCGGCACGGAGGATCGACTGCCTTAGTGCTCGACCCAGTCATTGATGGATACCATCTCACTAGAGTCCTCATGGACGGCGTCAGTAGTCTTAACCTGATATATCAGGACACTGTCCGCAAAATGGGGATAGACCCGTCAAGAATCAACCAAAGTAATACTACTTTTAAAGGAGTGATACAAGGCGTCGAGGCCCGCTGCACGGGCTCTCTAATACTAGAGGTTGTATTTGGTCCTCCCGACAACTTCACAAGCGAAGAACTAATCTTCGACATCGCTCCATTCCGAAGCGGCTATCACGCACTACTTGGGACAACAGCCTTTGCTCGTTTTAATGCAGTACCGCACTACGCCTATCTTAAACTTAAGATGCCCGGTCCACGTGGAGTCATTATAGTTAGCGGAAATACCGAGCGTTCCTTATGTGCGGAAGAATATGTGGCGGCTCTAGCAGACGAACACTGAGCGGCCCCTCCAACCAAATTGGTCGCCAGGACCACGGACACGATTAGATGAGTCCGGCACCCCACCAGGTGTAACACCTCAGATGAACCTAAGCTTGGGTTGATAGATATACCCCCATAGGTGGTGCTAGGGGCTGCTCACAAGAGGAAGCCTATAGTTTGGATCGACCCTATTAATATAATAACATATCGCATTCTCATGGTTTGTTTAGATTAAACACCTCTTTGCACGAACTTTTTCACCAAGGTTTTTCCTTTTTACAGATGATCATCGTGCTACACCCTTCCAGAATACGACACAACGGAGATAAAGGCGCAGACGTGCAGCAGGGCCCCGCTCAAAGGTTTCTTTTTAGATTAAGACCCTGTGTAAACCTTTTTTACTATCTCTTGTTGCTTCATACCCTCCGGACACTCAACAGAAAGGGATACTGGCATTCTTGACATTTCTTCATGCCAGATTAAAGCATGTATCTGGAAACACAGGGCTCATTATCGAGGGCGTTACTTAGCCCAGTATGTCATAAAGTCCGAATACCTTAGGGAATGTTCAGCGTCGCAAGTTTGGCCTTATATGCATCAGCTCCGAATCATTGTCTTTGGTCAAATGTTGGGTTTGCCCGGCTCCTGTGTTTTGCTACCTTATGTTCTGCTCTTTCGGCCAAGGCGGCACCGGGAGAACTACTGCAATTGTGCCCTGGTTCATCTGGATGAGCACCTCAGTAGAGAAATCGAAAAACTGACTGTCATGATAAAGTGAGAGACTGGTCAACCACTCGATGACTCAGCAGAATCTTCGCGATTCCTCCAAATTAACGAAGGACCGGTTTCCCGGTCACATATGTACGTGCACCGTATTCGGATGAATGCGAATGTACCAGGGGCTATATAGTAGCCCCACCGTCAAACTCCTATGGCTAAGTGAAAGTTTTAAAGCTATATAGTCCGATTGCCTGGTTCATTGCGCTATCACCTCCTTAATGGACCAAGACATTGGATCAAGTGTGATTACGCGTTTTTTCGAACACCCCCGCATTATATGCATCGGGGCGGAAGCCGACGACTGCTAACTTTTAGGTTATATACATACATACATAGACGGCCGCACATGAGGCACTATAATACTTCCAGGCAAAAATATAAACACAACCTTTAAAATCAATATCACATTGTTTTTACAATTAAGATACATGTCACTCAAACATGGTACTCTTTGAGTACTGCGCCTCTATTAAGCGGGCACCTTCTAGGACTTCTTCAAAAAAGTGCTCGGCTGGGTCCTGGCCTCCCGCCGGACCCCAAGTCGCAATAGCAGTGGCCTCCATCCCCGCCCAGTATGTCTTGACATGGGCAAGAGCCATCCGCGCACCCTCTATGCACGCCGACCTCTTCATAGCATTGATATGCGAAACAGCACCAAGGAATTGTTGCACTAAATCAAAGTAACTGTCCGGCCTTGGTCCCTTCGGCCAAAGATGATCCACGACAGACCTCATGGCAAGCCCGGATAACCTATGGAGCTCGGCCCACTCGGCCATTTGTTCGTTCAATAGCAGCGGACGCTTTGGAGCACTGAACTACGACATGAACAATCGTTCTGCCTCTTGATCTTTCTGATCCTTGAAATATTCAGTCGCATCAGCAGCACTCTTGGCCAAGTCCAAGTATGCGTCCTCAACACTCCATAATTGATCCAGAGGGGCATACTTCAGATCTCCAAACTTCATCCACAACAGAAAGGGCTTCCCAGCCGCGATATCTCCGGCTTGATGAAGCTCCTCCTTTGCAGCTCTGATCTCAGAGCGAGTCTCCTTAGCTGCTTCCAAGGCCTTATTCAGGTCAGCCGCTTTCACTTGATTTTCCTTTTTAAGGAGCTCAGAACAGTCGGTGGCATCCTTAAGCTCAACAACCATCTTGGCTATTTTTTCTTCGCTCTGGCGATGAGCA
>NW_025228198.1:17973-22955 GCF_018294505.1 Triticum aestivum | reverse complement strand
GATGAACTAGCATTACTTGAATTATTTTGACGAGGCTGATATCCCTCTTAAGAAGATCCCGAATGCGGCTTTGCAATGCCGGTACGTCATTAGCAGGCCCCCAGTCCAGTCCCTTGTTGACCCATGACGCCAGTTGAGGCGAAGGGCCCGAGAGGAAGGCAGGGGCAGCCGCCCACTTTGTGCCTCGGGGAGCTGTAATATAGAACCACTCCTGTTGCCATAAGTCGGACACCTCCGGGAAGGAACCCTTGGGCCATGGGGCATCGACGCCTTTGATTATTATAGGAATCCGGAGCCAGATCATGTAAATCTAGCCTGTAATAGAACATGAGCCCTCTAACAAAGGGATCCAGACTAAAGCCTAGCCCTCGGAGGAAGTGGGAAACAAATACAACACTCTCGTTGGGTTTGGGAGTGGGGATGACCTGCCCTTGAGCAGGCAGCCTATGTAGGATGTCGGCGGTCAGGTACCTGGCCTTCCTAAGCTTTTTGATGTCCTCCTTTGTGACAGAGGAGGCCATCCACCGGCCTTGAAGGTTGGATCCGGACATGATTGGAGGTCCGAAACGCTTGAGCCTGAGCCTTGGGTGTTGAAACTCGAGGTGAGGGAAGGGGAGGATCGAGTGCGGGTGTGAAAAGATAAGACCTTGGCCCCTTAATAAAGGGAGTGAATATCAAGCGTCCGCCGCGTGACCATTTGGAACTTGCCTAAAATCAAGGAGTCATATTAACAAACGCGGTTGGGTTACCCACTCTACAGAAGTTGTCAGTAGATTTGATTTGTCGAATACTGTTCTCTCTATGGTGGTATGTGGAATTTGTTTTGCAGAGCCGAACACGATTCTCGTATTCAAAATCTTCTATGGAGTATTCAGAGGAGGAACCCGCCTTGCAATGCCGAAGACAACGTGCGCGCCAGACTCATCGTCATTGAATCCTGGTTCAGGGGCTACCGAGGGAGTCCTGGATTAGGGGGTATCCGGACAGCCGGACTATATACTTTGGCCGGACTGTTGGACTATGAAGATACAAGATTGAAGACTTCGTCCCGTGTCCGGATGGGATTCTCTTTTCCGTGGAAGGCAAGCTTGGCGATTTGGATATGTAGATCTCCTTCTCTGTAACCGACTCTATGTAATCCTAGCCCCCTCTTATGTCTATATAAACTGGAAGGTTTAGTCCGTAGGACGAGAACAATCATAATCATAGGCTAGCTTCTAGGGTTTAGCCTCTACAATCTCATGGTAGATCAACTCTTGTAATACTCATATCATCAAGATCAATCAAGCATGAAGTAGGGTATTACCTCCATCGAGAGGGCCCGAACCTGGGTAAACATCATGTCCCCAGCCTCATGTTACCATTAGACTTAGACGTATAGTTCGGGACCCCCTACCCGAGATCCTCCGGTTTTGACACCGACATCCCCCAAGCTTGGCGAAGGGGAGTTCCCATACCCGATACTCAAATTTATTTTGGTGATGAAGAAGATGGTGGTGGTGAAGTAGAGGCAGCAATCCTGTCCTTCATGATCAAGAGATTCTCCTATCTACGGATGACACTCCGGAGGAAGATGATGTGCTCTTGATGCAGAATATTTTCAGGAGTGAGATATTTATTTTGCACACGAACCGTTTCAATGATCTGAGAGGCTTCAATCTCAGTAGGGGTAGGATGAGCATAGTAAGGTTTAAGGATGAAAGTGCTAGTTATCGACTAGGGGGGGGTGAATAGGCGATTTTTAGCAAAGTCTTCAAAACGTGGGAGTTTCGAAGACAAACAATAGAAATGAACTAATTGATATGCAGCGGAAGATAAACTACAACAAGCAAGACATAGTCAAGTATGCAATAGCGTTAACGTACAAAGACTAATAGCAGCAAGGTAGTAGGATCAGGATGGAAGATAGTATGAAGCCAATCAACAATAGTAGTCAAGCAATGAAGTCAATCAGATAAGACAGATAAGCAATGACTTCACAAAGACAAACTCAAAGTAAAGGAGGGAGGAGATAAAACCAGTCACTTGTTGAAGACACAGGATTTGTTGGACCAGTTCCAGTTGCTATGACAACTGTACGTCTGGTTAGGGAGGCTGAGATTCAACTCAGAAGACCGTGTCTTCACCTTATTCCCCTTGAGCTAAGGACACTTAGTCCTCGCCCAATCACTCTGGTAAGTCTTCAAGGTAGACTTCCGAACCTTCACAGACTTTGTTTACCCGGCAATCCACAATGACTCTTGGATGCTCAGAATGCGATGCCCAACTGGCTGGAGGATACACAGTCCTCAAGTGTAATAAGTCTTCAGGTCACATATACAGAAAGACTTCAGTGATGCCTAACACTCTTTGGCTCTGGGTGTTTGGGCTTTGTCCTCGCAAGGATTTCTCTCTCAAGGGCTTCGAGGTGGGTTGCTCTCAAAACGACAAAAGCCGTAAACTAACTCTGAGCAGCCACCAATTTATGGTGTAGGGGGTGGGCTATTTATAGCCACAAGGCAACCCGACCTGATTTGTCCGAAATGACCCTGGGTCACTAAGGAACTGACACGTGTTCCAACGGTCGGATTTCAAACACACATGGCAACTTTACGTGGGCTACGAGCAAAGCTGACTCATCCAACTCTGCATAAGATTTGCTCTCATTGTCTTCGCTCGAAGACATAGGATTTGGGTTGAGCATCACTTCAGTCACTCTGACTTAGTTCACTTGGACCCCACTTAACAGCACGGTGGTTCCTATGACTCAACAAAGAAGAAAAGGAAACAATGAAGCCACACAGTCTTCGCGCTCCATAGTATTCACGCAATGTCTTCTCATGTCATAGTATTCAATATGAATATCTTCTTATACCACCATTGTCTTCAATGTCTTCATACATTTTTAGGGGTCATCTCCGGTAGGTAAACCGAATCAATGAGGGACACTACCTGCGTTATCCTGCAATTCTCACAAACGCATTAGTCCCTCAACCAACTTTGTTGTCAATACTCCAAAACCAACTAGGGGTGGCACTAGATGCACTTACAATCTCCCCCTTTTTGGTGATTCATGACAAACTGGTTGAAGTTTTCAACGGGAAAGAAGTATGTGAAATTGTAAAGGATAGCATATTGTCTTCATAAGTAGCAAGGGCTCCCCCTGAAGATGTGCATATAAGTAATTTTGCTTTTGGAATGCAAATGCACATGGCAGGTTGTACTTGTGGAGATCCACTTCAACTTATGAAGATAATTCATCATGCATGAAATGATATAGCATATAGGATGACATGCATAACGAAAAATGTACGTCTGCAGAATGATCTTAAGTGTGGAAGTTATCATCGCACGTGGAAACGCAAATAAGTAGCAGAAGACCATCAAGTTAAGTGTTAGAACTCAAAGAACGAAGTGTATCAAAGGCAAGAGTTGTAAGCACTAGGCAAAAATGTAAAGCAACCACCCTTATGAACCCGCTTGAAGACCATCAAACTCATACGCTTCTCCCCCTTTTGTCAGTAATGACCAAAAAGGTTTGAAGACATAGAGCATCTACTCATCCTTAGGAGGAGTAGTTGAAGCAACAGGGTTTTCGTTGTCATTTGGCGGTGCAGACGAACTTGGTGCAGTGTCGATGCGTGCAGAAGTAGGAGGTGGTGAAGTAGCATCATCTTCGTCATCGATCACTCTGGCATTGACAGTTGCCGTGGAGGAAGAATATTCAGAGTCTTCAAGAGATGGAGTTCTTCGTAGGACAGCAGTCTGTGGAGGAGTGGAGTCAAACTGGAATCTTTCATTGAAGCCATCGTCTTGAAGATCTGCTTCAGCACTAAGCAGGGCCAGGCTCTTCCATGATCGCCGACAAGTTTCATGAGCAACAAAGGCATTCTTGGTGGCAAGGTTACGAATGCGATTGACATCCACCAAGAGGCTTTGCATCTGTCTTTTGAGCCAAAAATGATGTTTATCCTGTTTCTGATGAAGGGCCACAATAAGTTCTTGGTCATTGAGAATGCGAGAACGCTTCTGAGGCCTTTGGGCAATGGTGCTTTCAGTGGCTTCAGTAGGTGCTCAATGAGGCAGACGAGTATTTCCAGCCAATGGATAGATTTGTGTTGCTGCTTGAACACCTTCAATGGGTTGAGTGAAGCTTTGGTGCTCGGCATTCTGAAGACAAAGAGGCTTCTTGGCAGGGTCAGAGTATATGGCTTCAACTGACATATCAACCTCTGGTAGAAAAATCACATGATTGCCAGTAGAAGGTTGATAGTTGACAGCAGAGTGTCACTTGATGAGGCGCCTGACCCATGGAGCATAAAACTTCAGACCAAACAGATCAGATCCAGACGCAGCCAGTTTCCTGATGAAGAAATATTGTGCATTGAAGCTGATGCCATTGAGAATGTAGAAGACAAATGTCTTCATGGCTCCTTCGAGTTTTGCAGCTGATGAGTGTCCTTTGATAGGCCATAGAGTCCGCCTGATAATATGATATATTGTGCATGGCAGATACTCAAGTTCTTCAACAAAGAACTCTGTTGGATATTCAGCATCACGTGGCAAAGGCTTCATCATGCTCAACATCTGACTCATATTGGGTTTAGGCTTATGGAAGATGCTTTCCAGAGCATTTCAGTGATTTTGACAACCAGGTTCATAGAGTTCTCCGGGAGTGGATAGGCCTATAAGCTCAATGATGTCGAGAGCTTTGGCTTCATGATGAACATTTCCTGTCATCCACTCGAGAACCCATGTCTTCGTATCTCTGTTGTAGCCGCGAATGTGTAGAGTAGCATAAAATTGAAGGAATAGCTCTTCATTCCAGTGTTCTTTATCTGTGACAAAACTGAGCAGCCCAGCATCACGAAAGCGGTCAAGTGCTTCTTCTAAGCAGGGCAGTCCAGTAATGGCTTCAGTGTCGAGGCGCATATGAGGGAAAATGTGCCCTTGATCATACAGAACACAGGAGTAATAGCTTTGCTGTTGATGACTCCAAAACC
>NW_025228198.1:16801-17505 GCF_018294505.1 Triticum aestivum | reverse complement strand
TTCAGGATTTTCAACCTCCACTTGCTGAGCTAGAGGGTCAGGCACAGACACGTTCACTTCATGAACAGTTTCTTCAGGAATGGGGGAGTATGGACACGTTCTTCTTGATGTTCTTCATCGGCTGATGCAGCCGGATTGTCTTCAGCAGCTGGGGCTTCAGACACGGAGACATTCATAGCAGGAGTGGCTTCTGAAAACACTTGATGTGCAACAGGTTGATGATGCACTTCTCCTTCTGGAACGCTCGTAAGAGGGACTTGAGGCCTTGGTCCTTTGCGAAGCCTACGAAGTGCTGGCAACGCCTTTGGAGATGGAGTTGGCTGGGCCTCAAAGTCTTCATCTTCTTCTTGCACGGGTGATGTAGCTGGTTGTTGTTGTTGGGGAGTACTTGGGGAATCTTGTTCTTGCGGGCGATCAGCCCATGAAGCATCCTGAGCAATTGGCGTCAGAGGACGACCAATGCTGATGATTTCGCTGTTCGTACGAACAGGCGATGATACCACATTATATTCAATTTGAGGAAGAACTTCATCATCTTAAACATTGTCATGATGACCAATGTCTTCAGCAGTGGTGGGATCAACTGCCGGAATCTCTTCAGCTTCAGGAGCCTCTATGGAAGCAGGCTCATGAATAGTCATGCGAAGTTCTTGGGTAGCGGATGCAGGACAAACCACTGAGATGGGTTCAACAACAAGGGGCTC
>NW_025228198.1:0-16589 GCF_018294505.1 Triticum aestivum | reverse complement strand
GTGGGAGCAGCCCGACTCTTCTTGGTCCTGCGCTTCTTCTTGGAGGGAGCGGCATCAGAGGCTTCAGTATTCTTCCTCTTTCTGGCTTCAGCCTCGGCAGCCCTCGTCTTCTTCTGTTCTAAAGCGGTTGTGGTGACCTTTGGCTTCGAGCCAGTCATGCTACTTGGGAAGATAATGCGAGGAAATTCTTGGCTTGAAGGTGCAGGCTGGTCAGCAGGAAGCTTCTTCTTTTTCTTTGCAGCCATCCTGGGGTCAATGCCAGGACGGCCAAGTGAATTGCGCTTCTCAGACTCATTGTAGGCAAGCACACACTTATCAGCCAAACTCTCCATGAGCTCACGAGAGCCTTGAGCTTCTTGGCGCTTCTTCAGAAAAGCTTCTTTGAGCTCATGCAGCATGACCTTGAAGTTTCTGACGTCTTGAACACTGAGCTTCGCCACATGCTTCTTGAATTGAGCCTTATCATGATCAATTTTGTTCTTCAGCTCAACGATGTGCTGAGCAAGAGCTAGCTCAAAAGCAATGGCGCCATTGAAAGAGACGCTGAGGCCAATGGGAAGCTGCAAATCTTCAAAGCTTAGATTGGGGGAGTCGAACCACTCATCAATGAAGTTATGGATGATTGCCACATCAAAGAGAGGCAAGTTGTTGAAGATTTCTGCTTCTTCCTTGCTCTTTATCAGTTGCTCAAGGGCATCATCAGCAAGATCTTCATCACTGGACAGATCAATGGGCTCTGCACGCAGAATAGCAGCAGGAGTCAAAGCCTGATCAGTTCTCTTGACGATTTTATTTTTCTTCTCCGTCTTCTTGGAGATGCGGGAAAGATCTTCGGACTGCACACTGACTTCAGAAGGTGCAGTGGCCAGTGGCTTCACACGAGAAGCTTTTGGAGGTGCAGCTGATGATGAAGCCTTAATCTTCTTTGGCTTCTGCGGCCTTAGAGTAGGAGCTGGGGCTTCATCAGAATCAGCATTATTATCAGAATGATCCACTTTGGCACTGAGGGAGTCCTGGATTAGGGGGTGTCCGGCTGGCCGTACTATGACCTTTGGCCGGACTCCTGCACTATGAAGATACAAGATTGAAGACTCCGTCCCGTGTCCGGATGGGACTTTCCTTGGCGTGGAAGGCAAGCTTGGCGATACGATATGAAGATCTCCTCCCATTGTAACTGACTCTGTGTAACCCTAACCCTCTCCGGTGTCTATATAAACCGGAGAGTTTTAGTCCATAGGACGAACAACAATCGTACCATAGGCTAGATTCCAGGGTTTAGCCACTCCGATCTCGTGGTAGATCTACTCTTGTACTACCCATATCATCAATATTAATCAAGTAGGAGTAGGGTTTTACCTCCATCGAGAGGGCCCGAACCTGGGTAAAAACATTGTGTCCCTTGTCTCCTGTTACCATCCGCCTAGACGCACAGTTAGGGACCCCCTACCCGGGATCCGCCGGTTTTGACACTGACATTGTTGCTTTCATTGAGAGTTCCTCTGTGTCGTCGCCCTTTAGGCCCGATGGCTTCTTCGCTCGTCAATCGCGATGCGGTCCGGGATGAGACTTTTCTCCCTGGATAGATCTTCGTATTCGGCGGCTTCGCACTACGGGCTGACTCGTTCGGCCATCTGGAGCAGATCGAGAGCTACACCCCTGGCCATCAGGTTAGGTTTGGAAGCTTGAACTACATGGCCGACATCCGCGGGGACTTGATCTTCAACGGATTCGAGCCACAACCGGGCGCGCCGCACTGTCATGATGGGCACGATTTAGCTCTGTCATCGGACAACGCCGAGAGCGCCGCTCAGGTGTCCGCTCCGACCATTAGCTTGGAGCCCACTACGCCAGTCGGGGACGGACGGTTAGACGCCACCCCGGAAACTGCAATCTCTACGGCGATAGAGCCGGATACCGGCCTAGTCCCTCGCAAGGCCCGTGACTCCGAGGTGCGGGACTCCGATCCGGCCTCCGTAAATCCCGCACCTCTCCCGGTTAAGCTCGATTGGACTCTGGTCCTAGAGTTCACCGCCGCGGATGTCTTTCAGCACTCACCTTTTTGGCAACATCCTGAATTCGTTAAAGTCTCTTTCTTTGTTAGGAGAGCCCTGGCCGGACTACGGCCAAAACGGTTGGGACGCGGACGACGAAGAAATTTGTAGCCCACCCACCACCCACTTTGTAGCCACTATCGACGATTTAACCGACATGCTCGACTTCGACTCCAAAGACATCGACGGCATGGACGCCGATGAAGGAGACGAACAAGAACTAGCGCCTATAGGGAACTGGAAAGCCACCTTGTCATATGACATATACATGGTGGACACCCCTAAAGCGGGGGATGGCGAGGATGACCCCTCCAAGAAGCAACCCAAGCGCCAACGTCAGCGGCGCCGCTCTAAGTCCCGCCAAAGCAAAAACGGTGATTCCGGCAGCGGAGATAACAATACGCCGGACAGTGCCGAAGACAACCCCCTCCAACAGGATTCAGTGCAGGAGAACGAAGGTGCCAGCCCTCGTGAGAGAGCGGCCGACAAACAGGATGAGGACGACAATTACATGCCTCCCTCGGAAGACGAGGCAAGCCTCGACGATGATGAATTCGTCGTGCCAGAGGATCCCGTCAAGCAAGAGCATTTCAAACGCAGACTCGTAGCCACGACAAGCAGCCTCAAGAAGAAACAGCAGCAGCTTAGAGCTGACCAAGACTTGCTAGCCGACAGATGGACCGAAGTCCTGGCGGCCGAAGAGTATAAACTAGAACGACCATCCAAGAGCTACCCGAAGCGTAGGCTGCTTCCCCAACTTGAGGAGGAAGCAACTAAACCTACATCACCAACGTACGATGCGCCCGATCGGCCACCCCGTGGCCGCGATAGAGAGGCCTTCCGGCCCTCGACCCAAACCACACACCGACACCGCTCAAAACATACCAGAGTATGGGGAGACACAACAGACCTGCGAGACATCTTGGAGAATAAGGCAAGGCAAACAGGATCGATCTACGGATCGCATGGGCGCCCCGCTTCACGTGACGCTAGCCGTCACGCCGGACATAATAAGTATGGCCCGGCCGAATACAGTAGACCAAGCTCGTCTGAGCTGCGTCGCGATATAGCTTAGTACAGGGGCGCCGCACACCCACTATGATTCACACACGAAGTAATGGATCATCAAATCCCAGAGGGCTTCAAACCCATAAACATCAAATCATACGATGGCACAACAGATCCTGCGGTATGGATCGAGGATTATCTCCTTCACATCCACATGGCCCGTGGCGATGATCTACACGCCATCAAATACCTCCCGCTCAAGCTTAAAGGACCAGCTCGACATTGGCTTAATAGCCTGCCAGCAGAGTCAATCAGTTGTTGGGAGGACCTGGAATCCGCATTCCTTGACAACTTCAAGGGCACGTATGTGCGACCACCAGACGCCGATGACCTAAGCCACATAATCCAGCAACCAGAGGAATCGGCCAGACAATTCTGGACACGGTTCCTGACAAAGAAAAACCAAATAGTCGATTGTCTGGACGCCGAGGCCCTTGCAGCCTTCAGGCACAACATCCGAGACGAATGGCTGGCCTGGCACCTAGGACAGGAAAAGCCGAAGTCTATGGCAGCCCTCACGACACTCATGACCCGCTTCTGCATGGGAGAAGACAGCTGGATGGCTCGTAGCAATAACATAAGCAAGAGCCCCGGCAATTCGGATAACAAGGATAACAACGACAGGTCACGCCGCAACAAGAATAAGCGCCGCATTAACGGTGACAATACTGAAGATACGGCAGTCAATGCCGGATTCAGAGGCTCTAAACCGGTTCAGCGGAAGAAGCCATTCAAACGAAACCCTCAGGGCCCATCCAACTTAGACCGGATACTCGACCACTCGTGCCAGATACATGGCACCCCCGAACAACCAGCCAACCACACCAACAGGGATTGTTGGGTGTTCAAGCAGGCAGGCAAGTTAAGTGCCGAAGCCAGAAACAAGGGGCTGCGTAGCGATGACAATGAGGAGCCCCGGCCGCTGAACAACAGAGGACAGAAGGGATCCCCCCCGCAAGTGTGGACGGCGAACATGATATACGCAACCCACATCCCCAAAAGGGAGCGGAAGCGTTCTCTCAAGGACGTCTATGCGTTGGAGCCAGTCGCCCCAAAGTTCAACCCGTGGTCCTCCTACCCGATCACTTTTGATCGAAGGGACCACCCCACTAGCATCCGCCACAGCGGATTCGCCGCATTGGTCCTAGACCCAATTATTGACAGATTTCATCTTACCAGAGTCCTAATGGACGGCGGCAGTAGCCTGAACCTGCTTTACCAGGACACAGTGCGAAAAATGGGCATCGATCCTTTAAGGATTAAACCCACAATGAAAACCTTCAAAGGTGTCATACCAGGTGTAGAGGCCAGCTGTACAGGCTCAGTTACACTTGAAGTGGTCTTCGGATCCCCGGATAACTTCCGGAGCGAGGAGTTAATCTTTGACATAGTCCCATTCCGCAGCGGCTATCACGCCCTGCTGGGACGAACCGCATTTGCGAAGTTCAATGCGGTGCCGCACTATGCATATCTCAAGCTCAAGATGCCAGGACCTCGCGGAGTCATCACGGTAAATGGAAACACAGAACGCTCTCTCCGAACGGAGGAGCACACGATGGCCCTAGCGGTGGAAGTACAGAGTAGCCTCTCAAGGCAGTTCTCCAATCCAGGCACCAAACATCCAGACAACGTCAAGCGAGCCCGAAGTAACCTACAACAAATCCGGCTGGCATGCTCCGAGCAAGCATAGCAGTGAGGCCCCGACCCCAGCCCCCGCCAAACGGCAATGCTGGTACCACACGTACATAATTACGCCTTAGAGATACCATGGGCACAAGGGGAGGGGCACAACAACGGCACGCCCAGAATGCGGCTTAACCGCACTAGGGGGCTCCCTTTTTCGTTGTTTTCCTTTTTTACACACTTTCAGGACCCAACTATTCGGAAGATCTGTCCGGCCATACACTCGCCGAACACACGATGCAACAGCCAGGGAGAGAACAAGCCACGTCAAAAGTCCAGGTGGTCTCTATAACGAGTTTAATACCTGTTTCACTTACAATTCTGCAGCTTGCCCGTGGAGGGGAACATGTCAAATACTCCCATCCCTTCCTTACCGCACTTCTTGTATCATTCTGCTTTCGCAGCAACCCTTTTTTAATAAACAATATATAGCTCCTACCTATTATTGTACTTATCCATTTTTATACCAATATGTTCAGTCATGACATTGTGCAACCGTACACTTTGGTGCGGACAATACACCAGGGGCTTACAACGCCCCATAACGTGGTGTGAGAAGACTGAACACTCTCACGAGTGCGGCACCCCGAACTTATAGCACTATATGCATCGGCTCCGAATCATGTCTTTGGTCAATAGTTGGGTTTGCCTGGCTCCCATGTTTTGGTACCTTACGTTCCGCATTGTTGTCTAAGGTAGCACTGGGAGAACTACTGCGATTGTGCCCCAGTTGAGCTGGGTTGACACCTCAGTAGAAAAAGCTAAAACTGACTGTCATGATAGTGCGAGAGACAGGTCGCTGTTCGCGAGGTTTTTTTTCGAGTCCTTAAAGACTTATGCCGCTTCGAGCGAGGAACCGGACTTATCCGGCCTAGGCGTGGATAGCGCCCCGAACTCGGTCTTCCGAATACTAGGGGCTTCGCCGAAATTTAAAATTATAGAATTCTATGGCTAAGTGAGAGTGATAAAGCACTATAAGTCCGACGGCCTGGTTCGTTGTGCTGAACGCCTCCCTAGATGGACCCAAGAATGGGAACAAGAGCGCTCAGGTTTATCCCGAACACCCTAGCACTCGTGGCATGGGGGTCGAAGCCGACGACTTCCATCTCTCAGATTTGATAAACGGCCGCACAGAAGGTAATATTTTAAATCAACAAGCGTTGCTTAACGCATATGAACAAAGCTTCAGCGTACTGGATAACACATGCGAGTCTACTCAAATATTACATCTTTGGAGCACTCATCCGCTATATGGCGTACGATACTCCTTGCCCGGCGGTGGCGCGTCCGTCAACAGCTTCTCCGCATCTAGCTTCCCCTAGTGCACCTTAGCACGGGCAAGGGCCCGACGGGCACCTTCAATACAAATGGAGCGCTTGATGACCTTAATCCACGGACACGTGTCCACCAGCCGCCACACCAGACCGAAGTAGCTCCCAGGCATGACTTCTCCAGGCCACAGCCGAGCTACGAGGCCCTTCATGGCCTGTTCGGCCACCTTGTGGAGCTCGACCAGCTGCCTCAGCTGGTCGCTCAGGGGCATCGGATGTTCGGCCTCAGCATACCGAGACCAGAACACTTTTTCTGTTGAGCTCCCCTCTTCGGCTCGGTAGTATGCGGCGGTGTCAGACACGCTACGAGGCAGATCGGCGAACGCTCCTGGAGAGCTCCGGATTCGGGTAAGTAGCAGATAATTAACTTTTATATTTTTTCTTTGCATAAAGAATTCCTTACCCGCCGCTATCTTCTTCATCGCCTCGATCTTCTGAAGGGCCTTTTGGGCTTTGGCCTTAGCGGTCTTGGCACTCTCAAGAGCCAAGGCAAGCTCGGACTCTCGAGTCTTCGAGTCACGCTCCAAACTCTCATGTTTTTCCACGAGAGCCTGGAGCTCTTGCCGCACCTCCGCCACCCGCGCCTCCTGCTTTTCTCACTCGGTGCGCTCCAAGGCCGCACTCTTCTCGGCCTTGGAGACCGCCTCTTTCAGGGTCACCACCTCGTTCGTGGCTCCTACAACATTAACGTTGGTCCTGTTATTTTTATGCAACCAAGTATTTCTTTATACATTTACAAGAGGTGCTACGTACCCTCTTTATCCTTGAGATGCTTCTTGGCACGGCCGAGCTCGCTCTCGGACCGCTCGAGGCTTTCCTTCAAGGCATTGACCTCCGCCGTCAGTGCGGCAGAGGTCAGCAGCGCTGCCTGCATTCCCATATTGACATATTTCTATTAGACTCCTGCATGTATCTTTTAAGATCCTCAGTTCGGCTTTTCTTTCCGAACACCAAACTAAGCATCAGGGGCTACTGTCTATGCGGTAACATTTTTTTTATATATTTTTGAACACATACCTCAAAGCCCATTAACAGGCTTGTGCAGGCTTCCGTCAGCCCGCTCTTGGCAGACTGAACCTTCTGAATCACCACAATCATAACAGTGCGGTGTTCCTCGTCGATGGAGGCGCCGTTAAGCGCCTCCAGCAAATTGTCCGGCGCCTCCGGATGGACGGAGGTCACTGGCGTCGTAGGCTTGCCCTTTTTATAAAGGCGCCGCCTGTTGGACTCCGGAACCATTGATGGTTCCGGAGCAGTGTCCGGCCTCGGGCCGGACTTGGATCCCTCCGGGGCTTTGTCCCCTTTGGGCCTGGAGTCCGGGAGGTCGCCTTGCGGCGCCTCCAGAACCACCTCCTCCTGGTCTAGTCCCCTCTGGGACTCCACCTCGGCATCGTCCGTAGGGAGAGGGGAGGAGGCCGTCGGAATTGAAGCACTATTCATGTCCGACGAGCCCAAGGAGCTGCTCGTCGAATCATCGAGCTGAGCTCTGGGCGGGCTGCATCATTAAAATTTGGCATGAGAAGCTATCAAATACCAGAGGAGCGCCATAAGTAGTTCGGGTAGCCAGACACTTATGATTTTTCCAGGGGCTTGACCCTGGATGGCCATTCCCCCTCACCATCTTCGGCATCGGGGGCGTAGTCCACCAGAAGGGTCTTCCCCGTCTTAGACCCTCCGGCCTCCCCAGTCGGGGAGGCCTTCCTTTTCCTCCCTTCCCCCATTAGGGAAGAAGCTTGTTTCTTCTCCTCCTCGTCTTCGCAGGAGGAGTCCGCCTCGGAGTCATCGGACGATGAATCCGATAACACCTGGCACCGGGAACTCTTTCGAGTTCCCGCGGCCTTCTTCTTGGCCTTCATATCCGGCACCACGTGAGGTGCCGGAACCAGCAGCCCCGTTAAGCGGGCGTCCGCTGGGTCTTCTGGCAAAGGAGACAGACAGTTAGTCTGCCTGGCCTTCTTCAGCCAGCCCTGTCAAAGGAGGGGGAGTTTAGATCCCGCATAGAGTCAAACTACGAAAAGCACGTGTCCCATAAAGGATAACATGGCTTACCTCGTCAGTTGGACGCTGCGAGCTGAATCCGCGATCTTCAGTAGCGGATGCGGGGGCCTCGGCGCCCTTGAACAGCACTTTCCAGGCCTCTTCGTACGTAGTGTCGAAGAGCCTGTTCAAGGTCTGGTGTTGCGCCGGATCGAACTCCCACAAATTAAAAGCCCGTTGTTGGCACGGGAGAATCCAGCGGATGAGCATGACCTGGACTACGTTGACAAGCTTGAGCTTCTTGTTCACTAGCTTTTGGACGCATGCTTGGAGTCCGGTCAGTTCTTCCGAATCGCCCCATGTCAGGCCCTTCTCTTTCCAGGAGGTGAGCCGTGTGGGGATACCAGATCTGAATTGGGGGGCCGCTGCCCATTCAGGGTCACGCGGCTCAGTGATATAGAACCACCCTGATTGCCACCCTTTGATGGTTTCCACGAAGGCGCCTTCGAGCCATGTGATGTTGGGCATCTTCGCCACCATGGCGCCTCCGCACTCCGCTTGGCTGCCCTTCACAACCTTCGGCTTGACATTAAAGGTCTTGAGCCACAAGCCGAAGTGGGGCTGGAGGCAGAGGAAGGCCTCGCACACGACGATAAACGCCGAGATGTTGAGGATGAAATTCGGGGCCAGGTCATGGAAATCTAGGCCATAATAGAACATGATCCCCCGGACGAATGGGTGGAGTGGGAAGCCCAGTCCGTCGAGGAAATGGGGAAGGAATACCACCCTCTCATGGGGCCCGGGGGTGGGGATGAGCTGCCCCTCGTCGGGGAGCCGGTG
Source organism: Triticum aestivum (assembly GCF_018294505.1). Taxonomy (NCBI): domain Eukaryota; kingdom Viridiplantae; phylum Streptophyta; class Magnoliopsida; order Poales; family Poaceae; genus Triticum; species Triticum aestivum. Next base: position 7,639 of record NW_025228198.1, on the reverse strand, counting down.
CACGATATCACTGGACAAATATCCGGCGCTGCGCAGCTTCTTGACGTGCCCCTCCGTAACGGAGGAGGCCATCCACTTGCCTGCCGCTCCGGACATGGTTGGAGAAGGTTGAGGTGAGATGTGTGGACTTGGGCGCTGGAGCTCGAGTGCGCGGAGATGGATAAGCAAAGGAGGAAGAAGGCGTAGGTAAAAAGGTGGATGCTTATCCCCTTATATATGGGTGGACAGAACCATACGTCCCCACTGGCGTGGTAAAACTCGCATCTCCCAAGCGCCGCAATCAATGGCGCGGTTGGGTTACCCACGCCCGTATTGATGAGAATCCCGGAATAAGGGGACACGATCCCTGCTTTGACGAGACGTGCCAAGGAAACCGCCTCGCTAAACGCGCTGAGGTGGAACAATAAATTGAATAAAAGCCTGGCTGTGGCATGATGCCATGCCGCGGAATACGTCAGCAGATCCGATTAACGCAAATATTATTCTCTCTACGGTGGAATGTGGAACTTATTTTGCAGAGCCGGACACTACCCTGGTGTTCAACATCTTCTATGAAATATTCGGAGGAGCAACCCGCCTTGGAATGCCGAAGACAACTTGCACGCCGGACTAGTCGTCATTGAAGCCTGGTTCAGGGGCTACTGAGGGAGTCCTGGATTAGGGGGTGTCTGGCTGGCCGGACTATGACCTTTGGCCGGACTCCCGGACTATGAAGATACAAGATTGAAGACTCCATCCCGTGTTCGGATGGGACTTTCCTTGGCGTGGAAGGCAAGCTTGGTGATACGATATGAAGATCCCCTCCCATTGTAACCGACTCTGTGTAACCCTAACCCTCTCCGGTGTCTATATAAACCGGAGAGTTTTAGTCCGTAGGACGAATAACAATCATACCATAGGCTAGATTCTAGGGTTTAGCCACTCCGATCTCGTGGTAGATCTACTCTTGTACTACCATATCATCAATATTAATCAAGCAGGAGTAGGGTTTTACCTCCATCGAGAGGGCTCGAACCTGGGTAAAAACATCGTGTCCCTTGTCTCCTGTTACCATCCGCCTAGACGCACAGTTCGGGACCCCCTACCCGAGATCCGCCGGTTTTGACACCGACAGGCACCTTGTACCAAGATGTAGAAGATGAGGCCATCAAGGTTTGCAAAGGGGCCAATTCTGTTTTCTTCAGCTTCACGTGTGCCATCATCACGGGGAGCAGAGGGGCCAGGATTGAAGTCTAATCCCCATGACTTCTTGTTTTCCTTTCCCGAAGCCTTAGCAAACTGGAAGTTGCGCTTGAAGAGATTGTCATCACGACACCAGAGCAATGATGATGGGTCGGCTTCTTCAGGCTGTGGTCCACGGACCATGCAAGGATAGAATTCTTGTGCAATGGCTTCAGCTTTGTTCTTGGGGGGAAGGCCTCGATAGAGAATATCACCCCAAGGGCTCTTGATAGCATTTTTCTCTGCATACTCCTGGGTGATGAACTTGTACTTGTACCACTGTTCAGCCCAATAGCGTCGAATCCATTGGATTCGAGTCTTGCGCTGATTGTAATCTTCTTCAGGATCTGTTTTATATATTTCTGCAAGATCATGAGGCAGATCCTTTGAAGTTCCCCCACGATGCTGTCTGCCACCCTTGCTGACAGATTTCTCTGCAGCCATGAACTTCAAACTGAACGGTTTTAATATGTTCAAAGGCTTCAAAGGCTTTCGCTTGCTGGTCAGACAGGAACTGGCTTCAGGAGAATCAATGTGTTGCTGTAAGAACTCTGCAAACGAATGCAGACTATGAGAACCTAGGGATTCTCCCACGGACATGTACCTGTGATGGCATTAGAGATGCGAGGGAAGGGGAAGAGGTCATATGCATTCTCAGAAGATTTTGAAGATAAATCAGTTTGAAGACATTGACCTCATGTTGCGAAGACATTCACTTATATGTTGAGAGTCGGTTCCAGATTTGTATGAATCCGTGAATAAGTACAAGTGAGGAATCAAACTATATAGGAAATCTAAGTGAATAGACTTGGCATTATGAGATGTAGACAGAATAGATCTAACATTGAGTAGGTAGAAATGTCACATCCCCAGTTCAGACCTTGCTTGTCTTTGCATTAGTATCCATGCATCATGTTTAAAATTTTATGAAACTTGAAATGGGGATTGTTTAAACCCTAGCACCAAATGAATCCAACTATGTTCAAAATAAAATCTTTTTCATTGAACTCAAAATGCCCTCTAAAAATGTTCAACATTTCTGGTTTGAGGTGGAAGCATCTACCAAAAATGGTTTATATTTTTGCAGGACATATTGGGCTCTGAATTAAATCATACTCTATTTGCATTTGGGCATTTAAATGCTATAAATTATTTTAAATGTCCAAATAATCATGAACTGAAATGATGGCTGTTGGAAATATTCCAAATAGTGCTCTCAAGCAGTTACATGATTTTTGAATAGGTTCTGGTATTTTTAATAAAGCCAAACATCTGCAGAAAAATAGAAAACAGAAAATAAAAGAGAGAGAGAGAGAAGGACTACCTGGCGCTCACCTGGCAGCCCACTTACCTGGCCTTCTACTGTAGCAGCCCAGCCCACCACCGCAGCCATCCCTGTCGTCTTCCTCCTCGGACAGTAGGACGCAGACGCGTGGCCGGAGCGTGCGGGCACACGCCAGGCCACCTCCTGCCTCTCTGCCTGTCTCCCCGTCGCCCTGAGGATGCCACGCACCCCCCTGGACCACTCTCACTCTCTCCCATGCCTTCTTCTCTCTTCTCTGGCTCTCTCACTCACGCGACTGAGAACCGCCGTCGCCGCCGCTCGTCGCAGTCGTAGCCACCACCGTCGTTCCACCCCACCAGAGTTACCAAAGGCTCCGCCTCGACGCCCCCGACCTCTCCATGGAGCTACGCAACACCGGGAGCCCTGCATCGCTGCCCACGCCGTCTTCCCCATCTCCGGCCACCCGAGATCGCCGGCGCCCGCTCGCCACCTCCCATGTCTCCCCCGAGCCGCTGGGCCCTCCAATCGACCCATGTAAGCCCTGCCATTGTTCACCCCTACCCCCATTCTCTTTTGCTCGCTCTGGCCGCCGATTCCATCAAGGCCGAAACCCACCGCCGCACGAGCCCGACGCCGGCGTCACTCCGGTGACCATTTGGTCGCGCACCAGCGTCCAACGAACTCGAGGCTGCACACAAAGCATGGCTAGCGCGTTAGTTGGTTCGTTTGCGCGCTGCAACACCAAACCCGCAACTCACCCGAGCGCCGGCCGCCGCCCAAACGCTCGCCGGCGTCGTTCCCTGCCACCGCACGCTCAACCACCCGCACCGCTGGACGCGGAGCTCTCCAAGCTCTCCGTAGAGCCTAGTCGCGCACCAAACTATCGCCGAACGGCGATTTCCGAAGCTCGCCACCGTGTACTATGGTCACCGGCGACTCATCGCCGGCGTATCTGACGTGGCGTCGTCATTAGCTGCTAATGGCCGCGCTAATCACCACCTTGAGCCACTGCCAAGTGGGCCCATGTACCTGCTTAGGTTAGCCTAATCTCCCTGCTAGTTTAGCGCTAATCCCGTGGACCCCATGTGTCAGCTCTGACTTTTGCCTAGTCAGCATTGACCAGGCCCACCTGTCAGTGACCCTAACCAGCCGTTAGTGACTGACCAGTGGGTCCCACTAGTCAGGTTTGACCTGAGTCAACCTTGTTGACTGCTGACATCACGGTGACGTCACCCTGATGCAATAAAGCATTTTCTGGATTTAAGTTATTCAGGAAATTCCAGAAAATGCCCAAAACTTCTAAAATCCATAGAAATTAAACCGTAACTCCAAATGAAATAATTTATATATGAAAAATGATCAGAAAAATCCAATCTATCCATTTGTACTGGTTTCATGCATGTTAGAACAACTTATAGCTGCTGTTTAGCACAAATCATATAAATGGCGTTTAAATATCCACATATGGAGTTTGAATTTGAATCTTGGATTCAAACCAACTTCATTTAATCTGGTTGCCAGTTGCATTAGCTCAAACCACAGCATATTGCCATCTCACACTCATGCATCATATTGTTGCATTGCATTGATTGTGTTCCTTCTGCGTTGCCGGTGTTTGTCCCCTCTCAGTAGACGACGTACCGACGATGAGTTCGATGACACCGATGAAGGGCTATGCTATCTTCAGAAGTGCCAGGCAAGCAAAACCCCCTTTTTCATTCCGATACAATCCTACTCTCTCGCTCCTGCTCTCTTTTATTGCATTAAGACAACAACGATTCAACTGTTACTTGCTGCGGTAGCTGAACCCCTTTATCCTCTGCATGACCTGTCATTGCCACAGTAAATAGATGAAACCCACTAGCATGAGTAGGACTTGTTTGAGCCCTGATGTGCCTACTCATTCATGCTTGTTGTCATGCCTGAGTTGAGTCAGGTCTGATTCATCCGGGATGAATCAGAGGTGTGTGAACATGTCCTACTGTGTGTGAGCTAAGTGTGTGAACACGATTTGGTAAAGGTAGCGGTGAGAGGCCATGTAGGAGTACATGGTGGGTTTTTTCATTGCAGCCGTCCTCAGGAACCGAGTTCTGTGTTTGTGATCCATGATTCAGCTACTACCACGCATTGGGCCCGAAACCAATGGACCCTCTCGGCTTCTTAATCACCCTTGTCCTCTATCCAGGAGTTGCAAGTAGTTTCTGGTGTTTGTAGTATGCTGGAGGCCGTGGGTAGCGCTGACCGGAGGGGTGGGCTGTGATGCGGTAGGCACGTGGCACGGTGTACCGAGCGCCTATTTGGTGTCTCGGGAACCCTGCACACATCGTTTGGGGCTGTGAGCAAAACCCCGGCCGGATCTCCTCATGGATGGAACCCGAATAGGCGATAAACCTGGACTAGAGACTTGAGTGTTTAGGTAGGCCGTGGCCGACACCCACGTTGGGCTTCCGCTTGAAGGTTGCCGATTACATGTCATGTAAACGGCGGTAAGTGGTGAGAGCGTGTGTGAAGAAGTACACCCCTGCAGGGTTAACATCATCTATTCGAATAGCCGTGTCCACGGTAAAGGACTTCTGGGTTGCCCGTACAGTTCATAGACAAGTGAAAGTGGATACTCTAAAATACGCAAGATAAGTGTGAGTGCTATGGATGGCGTTCTCGTAGGGAGACGGGAGCGGATCCATAGTGGTGTATTGATATGGTGAATATGTGGACTCGTGTGCGCCACCTCAAAAAGTTACTTGCAGTCGTAGTTTAGAATAGCCACCGAGTCAAAGCTGGCTTGCTGCAGTTAAACCCCACCATCCCCTTGTTGATAATGATGCATATGTAGTTAGATCTGATGTAAGTCTTGCTGGGTACATTTGTACTCACATTGCTTAATTTATGTTTTTGCAGAGAGACTTCAGTCTCGCTAGTAGTACCGCGTGGACTTCGACGTTTAGCTTGTTACCTCAGCTACGATCATGTGCCCTCGGTAGGATCTGATAGATAGTCAGGCTTCTAAGCCTTTTTCATTTGTAGATGTCTATACTCAGACATGTTAGCTTCCGCTTGTGCTTTGACTTGTATGCTCTGAATGTTGGGTCGTGAGACCCATGATTGTAATATCTCGCTCCTCGGAGCCTAATGAATAAATACTTGAGTCGTAGAGTCATGTTGTGATGCCATGTTGTATTTGCACATATCGAGCATATTGTGTGTATGTTATTGAAATGCTTGGTATGTGTGGGATCTGACTATCTAGTTGTTTATCCTTAGTAGCCTCTCTTACCGGGAAATGTCTCCTAGTGTTTCCACCGAGCCATGGTAGCTTGCTACTGCTCCGGAACACTTAGGCTGGCCGGCATGTGTCCTTCTTCGTTCCTGTGCCTGTCCCTTCGGGGAAATGTCACGCAATGAATACCGGAGTCCTGTTAGCCCACTACAGCCGGTTCACCGGAGTCCTGCTAGCCCAGTGCTACAGCCTGGATTCACTCGCTGATGACCGACACGTTCGATGTTGGGTCATGGACGCCTGTCCCTGTAAGTTTATGCCACTTTGGGTTTACGACTAGCCATGTCAGCCCGGGCTCCTTATCATATGGATGCTAGCGACACTGTCATATACGTGTGCCAAAAGGCGCAAACGGTCCCGAGCAAAGGTAAGGCGACACCCATGGGTATACCGTGTGTGAGGCTGCAAAGTGATATGAGGTGTTACATGCTAGATCGATGTGGCATTGAGTCGGGGTCCTGACAAGAAACCACTTTCGGTAAATAGGATGAATCTATGAAGATCAAAAAGGTGGTAAAAATAGAGTTATAATTACCGCACGAAGAACTGCTAGAAGGGATGAATAGGAGACCGAGCAGTTCAGCCCACCGTGCGATGGAGGACACCTACGACGACGGCGGAGAGGACGATGTCCGCGGCCGGTGTGAGGACGGCATCGGAGAAGTCGCGGTAGCTAAGCGCTTCGTCGCCGGCGTCGTCGAGAGGTAGCGGTGGCGCTAGGGTTTTGACGAGGTGGAGAGGTGGAAGAAGGATTTCTTTACCGCAGGGGACACGTATTTATAAGTAGGTGTGCGGCACAACGCAATTACGCAGGTGCCCCTGTCTGTTCACATCCGCGGGACACGTGGCAAGCATGCAACATACTTAGAGTTGTCCCAGGTTCCCACGCCCACCAAGTTTGTCGGATGTTCGTTCCGGCTTCTCCGGATATCAACAATAGAGATGAATCATTTAAATAGGACCTGATGTTTGTCTCTGTGTCTTCTGCTGACTAGGACGCAGAGAAGACATCTGACAGTTTCAATAGAATGCATATGATTTGGACAAATAGAGTTTGAGATAGAAAGCATGGAGAGGTTAGGGTCCGATCACATTCACTTAGTTCAAAAGATTCAACTTGAAGACATAGCTATAAGTGAATGCTGTAGAGGACAGAACACTAGTATATATATATATGCAATCATATCATCATAGCGCAGAAAATCATGAGGATAAATTGAAACTGAAGACAAACCAAATGCGAAGTCTTTGCAAAAGTAACGCCATGAGTGAAACACTTCAAACAGAGAAATTTGGTGGTGGCGTTACCCACCGTATAGGAAGTATTAGACCCAAACACGACGCACAATTATCATGGCGCTCCGAAGTAAAATTCCATGTTAATGTATTCACACTCAGAGTGTAAGTCTCCATTGATTGAAGATATACCTTACTTCGTGTGTTGCACATCTAAGTCATCAACATGCATAAGTGTTAGGATGTGTGCCTGATCACAGGACATTAGAGGATTCCAAGATATTTAGCTCACACCGTAACTTTCAAAACCTTTTCTCATCCAAGGGCTTTTGTGAAGATATCTTCCAGTTGTTCTTCAGTGTTGACGTGAATGATGTCAATATCTTTCTTCATGACACGATCTCTGAGAAAATGATGACGAATTTCAATGTGCTTTGTCTTCAAGTGCTGAACTGGATTGTTGGCAATCTTGATGGCGCTTTCGTTGTCGCAGAAGAGAGGGACTTGCTTCAGATCGATGCCATAGTCCTTGAGTGTTTGCTTCATCCATAGAAGCTGAGCACAACAGGATCCAGCAGCAATGTATTCAGATTCAACAGTTGAGAGTGATACGCAATTCT